>NW_020943070.1:5131778-5247611 GCF_900497805.2 Vombatus ursinus | reverse complement strand
CACACACACACACACACACACACACACACACACACACACACACACACCCTTATCTTTGCATGTGCCCAGAGTTGACTCTTACAAACCCTTTTGGGATAGGGGATCTAAACTACAGGATATGTCTCTGAGTGCGGAGGGATTACAGGATGCTACTTGAAATTTTTCCAAAGTTATATTAGTGTGGCCCTTTTCATATTTCTTTTTCTTTTCTTTTCTTTTTTGGCTAGGCAATGGGGTTAAGTGACTTGCCCAGGGTCCCACAGCTAGTAAGTGTCAAGTTTCTGAGGCTGGATTTTAACTCAGACCTTTCTGACTCCAGGGCTGATGCTCTATCCACTGCACCATCTAGCTGCCCCCCTTTTCGTATTTTTTCAATTGCTGACATCAGCTCTTGCTTAAGACAAGTCTAGCGACAAGTCCTATAATTGATTGTGGGTAGGTAGGGGAAAGGTAGGATGCGGCTGATATTCTCAGCTTCCATTTGGATGATCCCGGACCCCTTGAAATCAGGCCATGGCTCCCACTTTGGAGACCACTGGGGTAGTGAAATGAGCATTGTCTTTGAATTGGGAGCTCAGGATTTAGATCTCAGCTCTTATTTAGACTAACTGCATTACTCTGGCCTCTAGAAAGTATGTTTCTCCTATGGAGGACTTCTTGTGGCACATAGAAAAGCTTGACATAGGCTGAGAAGGTCAGGTGGGGTTGCTACCTGCATTGGCAGAGAGAACGCTCAGACCAGTGAGATCAACCTCTTCTTGACAAAATCATGGTGGCTCTTTGTGATCACAGCTTCCTTTTCACGTATTCAGCAGCCCTCCCTTTAGTTATATGTTCTAGAATTTTGCCAGGAATCAAAGACAAGCTCACAAAACAAAATATTAAAAGGTACAAGTTCACAGATCCCAGGTTAAGAAACCTTTTCTGAAGTCAGTGTTCTTTCTACTGGACCACACCACTTTGCCTCAATGCTGATGGAACTGGATTGAAGTGTTAAATGACCCTGAGCGAGCCATTTCAGATTCCCTGAGACTCAGTTTTCCCACCTTTAAAATGGTGAGAATACTTCTTGTACTCTCGCCCGCTCAGGGTTGTAAACTTGAGGAAGCTAGGAATAGGACTGCAGTCCTAACACCCAAAGCCCATTGTATGGGACTATTTCCTCATTGGTGGAGAATAATACCCAAAATCCGCATAAGGGGCAGAGCAGAGTTGTCTAGAATGGGGAAGAGGACAGCTCTGTTCTCTTCAAACTTTTCATCAAGTTTCTTCAGCCTCTGTGGGCTTTGCAGTCACTTTGGGTGCTTCTGGCTTCCAACTTTCAGAGAAAAGATGGACGATGCCAACCCCACTTCAGGTTGTTGAAGGAAAGATGAGACTTTAGGAAGAAGTCAACACGAGGGGAAATCAACAATCCCCATCGTGTCCCTTTGCCATACTAGGAACTTTAAGGAATTTCCCTTTGGGCGAGATCTAGGACACTCTTGGCAGAGTTAAGTTATCTCCCTTCCAAAGGGAGAGTTCCTTCACTCTGTATTGTGTGGTGTATATCATCTTATGTATACGTTCTCTGATTTCCTTTTTTTCTATCGACTTGGATAAATGATTTTCTTTGCTAATTGCTATGCATTGTGGAACTGGTATTTTGTGGGAAGAGAGTCAAGCCTTGGATACAAAGCTTGGGTCCTCTTTTCCCTATTAATGGATGGTGATCAGAAGCTTATTTTGAACCTGAAAATCACATCTCCTAGAGACTAACAGTATTTAAGGGAGCAGATACATATAATTCCAGCTTGGCATTCCTTCTCTCTGAGAAGAGCAGTGTGGTCAAGCTTCTGGCCCCAACCTCCTGCTTCCTCTCCTGACAGGAGATGAAGTCTCCCTAGGAGAAGGGTGGGGGGGAGGAGGCACTATTCTGCCTCTCATCGAGCCGTGCAATACCCCCATGCTACATGCAGGGTATAACCTAGCTACCTACAGGAGTAAGATATTTAACTGGAATTAGTTCTATTTATCAGTGTGATTAGGAAGGTTCTCACCCTCCACCTTGGGCAAGCCTGGAGCTTTTCTAAGACACCCCTTTCCCCTCTCTAGTGGTTCTGTGTTCAGTCCATCTGCCCAGGGGTCCTGGAAAATGACACTGCTGCCATCTTCTCCAGCTTCGGCCCCAAATGACAAAGTGCTCCTGTTTTACATAGGGACCACTGGGGACTCTCCCTGGCGCCTGACCTATATTAGTTGAAAGTTCCATTTATTCTGGCCTGCATCCCTCCTTCATCCATCCCTTCTTCCCTCCCCCCACTCCCCCAGCACCCAGCCTTCCCCTGCACAAACACCTTTGTAACATCCAAGGACGTTGTAAAAATAAAATGATCACAACCCACTCCTCTGGGAACTCCAGTTTGACAGTGTATTCTGCTCTGGGCTGGAGGAAGGAAGGTACAACCCAGTTTGAGGAAGACTGACAGAAAGAGGAAGGGAAGGAAAAACTGAAGGGGGCAGGGGAGCCCAAGAGAGGGAGGGAGAAAGATGAGCAAGGAACTTAGGGGGATTAGAAAAGATGAAAGAAGTTAAAAGGAGAGGGTAGCAGTGACAGGGGTGCAGCAGGGAGTGCTGTTTTGGAGTCAGGCAGGGATTCTAGATTTAGGGTTAGTTTGAATTCTGCTCCCACTGCTGATGACCTAGGTGACCTTGGACAAGTCTTTTCCCTTATGACTGCCAATTTCCCCATCTGTGAAATGAGAGCTAAGGGTAGGATGACCCCAAAGTTCCTTCTGGATCCAGTTTCTAAGAAATAAGAAGAGAAATCACAAAATATCCTAACTGGTAGGGACCATAGAGATCTTGTGGAATCTAAGTTCCTTGAGGGTAGGAATTACTTTATTTTGCCCTTATACTCCCAACATCTAGCATAGTGCCCAGCACATAGTAGGTATGTTAAAAATTGTTTATTGATTTTAATTGAATGAAATCATTAGCCCCCTCTCTTCCCCATTTTACAGAAGGGTAATCTGATTAGACAGAAAGAATCCTAGGGGTCAGAGGACCAGGGTTCAAATTCCACCTCTGAGTTTTACTATCTATGTGGCCTTGAAAGTGACTTAATGTTCCTGGGCTTTAGGAGTTGGATTAGATGGCTTCTGAGCTATGAGCTCTGACCTGGGGTCAGATCCTGCCTCTGCCACTTGCTACCCATGTGACCTGAGACATATCAATCTCTCATGGCCTCAGTTTCCTCATTTTGAATTGACGGATTGGTCATGATGGCTAGAGATCTATGCTCTGATGACCCTTTCCAGTAGTGTTGCAGAGAGGGAGTGCATCTGTGGCCAGAAAGGGATGGTTGATGTCAGGAGCTCATGATGCCCACCATGGCTAGAAGGGACTAAAGAGGTGACCTGATCCCACCCTCATGCTGCAGCTGAGTGAAGGGAGACTCCGAGGGGTTAACCAACTTGCCCTTGGTTACATAGGGAGTTAATGGCAAAGCTGAGATAGCAAGACAGGCAATTGTCTTATATGCACGTGGCAAGATAGAGAGGCAACAAGGAAGGGATTCTAGTTTCAAAAAGCAGAAATGGATGGAGGCATTTACTAGTCAAGGTAAACAGATGGAAACAGAGTAGGGAAGAGAAGAAAAGGACAAAAAAGGTGAAGGAGAAGAATATGGCAATGTGAAAACATGGGAGAAAACAGATGAAAAGTTGGCAGCTTAAAATACAGTGTTGATGAAAAACAGACTAAGACGACAAAAAAAAACCACACTAACAATCATTAGCATTTATTAAGCACCTACTATGTGCTGGGCACTGTGCTGAGTGCTTTACAAATATTATCTCATTTGATCCTCACAATAACCTGGGGAGGTCGGGGCTATTATTGTTCCCATTTTACAGATGATGAAACTGAGGCAAAAAAAGATTAAGCAACTTGCCTAAGGTTAAACAGCTAGTAAGTGTCTGAGGTCAGATTTGAACTCGGGTGTTTATGACTATGGCAGGACCATTTGTTATGACTAACCACTTGGCCACCTAGATGATCTAAGAATATAACAGATCTGAAGAACAGAGAGTGAAGGGACTTTGAGATCTGCTCCAGCTTTGAGATTCAATGAACACTAGCACTATCAATCTCATGGGATTACACAGAAGAATGAAAGGAAGGCCGGGTACTTTCCTTTGTAAGACCTTGGTTTGCCCATCTGTAAAATGAGGGAGTTGTACTCTAAGGGTCTCTAAGGTTACCCCTGGTTCTGACACCCTCTGTTCTAAGTTCTCCTCTTGCTCTGACACTCCATGTTTTAAGGTCTCCCCCAGCTCTGACTTTCTCTGTTCTCAGGATTACCCCCCTCCCCAGTTTGGATATTCCTTGTTCTAAGGGTCCTCTCAGCCCTGACAATCCCTGTTCTAAGGTCCTTCCCAGCTCTGACCAAGGGACCTCCCAGCTCTGACATGCCAGGCTTCTGGGAGATTGTTCAGACAGAACCTGACAATGATTGAAAATGGAAAAGGATGGAAAGAAAAACAAAGGACTGAGGCTCTAAAACAAGTATTTAATCAAATCAAAATAAATGCGTCCAATTCCACATACTCTTCGGAAGGCTGTAATTGAATGTTCCAGAGGATAATTCCTTTCAGACGGTCGGGAACATGGCATCCTTGTTCCAAGGAGGCGTTTTCCATTTCTCTGCATTCTCACATTTGTCCTGTCAGCACAAACCATCCCTGCTTCTTGAAACATAGAGTCTCATAGCTGGAGGTTGGCCCAGCCTCCACGTGCAACATCTCTTCCGTAGGGTCTCCAACAAGTACTCATTCAGTCTGTGCTTGAAAAGCCTCTCCTGCAGGGATGGGGAGCTTACTACATCTCTAGACACCACATTCATCAACAGACAGAACAGCAAAGGGGACAGAGAGCGAGGAAGACTGGAAAGACCAATGCAGCTCGGCACCTACTCTGTAAACTTCTAGCCTTAGAAAGTTAAGTGATCAGCTTAGGGTTACACGGCCAGTATGTGTCAGACCCAGGATTTGAACCCATGTCTTCCTGACTCAGATGCCTGCTTCCATATCCAGCACTACTTCTCACACTCCCAACAAGGCAGCTAACAACACAAGAAAGCCAAGAGTTATAAGGATGGTATAGAGTGACAATGAATGACGTTGGAGTTCAAAAAAGTTCATCAGTGTCAGCTGGGGTGAAGGCTTCATGGGGGAAGTGAAGCTTGAACTTGGTTTTGAAGGCTAAAATTGCACAAAGACTTTTGAGACACCCTGCTTATGGCAACGCTCATTATGCTTAGCATTTGCTAAATTCTGAATAAAACAAGTGTGTGAGGTGAGAGGCAATTGCAGACAAGCTACATGCCAGAGAATGGGAAAGGTGTCACTAAACTAGGGTTGGATAAATGTTCTGATTTTCAAAAACGGGAAGAAAGGAATTTGGTTTTTCAAACTAGAGGTTGGTGAGCCTGACTTTGATTCTATTAGGTTGGCAGTGCCATTACGGCAGGACCATTTGTTAGCTATACCTTGTATCTCCCAATGCTCAGCACACAGGCAGCTCAGGAAGGGTTTGCTGAACCATTCATTGATTGTTCCCAGTAAAATTCTAAGAAGATGTTATTAAAGGGATGGTTTTTGAGTATTTAGAAAGGGCAGCGATGATCACAAGAGCCAGTGAATGGGTTTATCTAGCCCATAGTCATATTGGACTAATCTCATTTCCTTTTTTTGACAGGGTTACCAGACTAGTGGATCTAGAAATGCCACAAATACAGCAAGACATTTGACAAAGTGCCTCAGGATATTCCTGGGGACAAGATGAAATGATGTGGGTTGGACAGCAGTATGGTTGGATGGTTTCAAAACTGGTTGAATGCCTAGAACCAAAGAGTGTTGATTAATGGACCTGTAAGGGGGCATTGATCAGGCATGCCTAAAGGTGCCTTACTGATTGGGTGTCAGAGACCAGGGCTGCTTCCCGATGCAGGACTGAGGAGCAGAAGGGCAGACTCCTTGGAAGAGTGGTAAGAAATTGAGCTGTGAAATGGCTTGACCTTTTTGGGCCATGCTCCCTTTCCCTTGGATTTCCAGAACAGAATGCAGCAATTTCTCCTTACCTGCCTCCAATTGCAAGAGCAGAGAATAGCTGCTTAAAAGAGAAGTAGATGGGTCAGTTAATCAACACAAATTTATTAAATTTGTGCCAGACACTGGGATAAACTCAGGATTCAAAGAATGGCAGAAACAGGGAGGGAGCTGCATGTACTTGACCAGGTGGCCTGAGGTTCTTGAACTTCAGGTCCTTGGCTGCTTTTGTCTTCTGTTTCTTTTTTTTTGGAACATGGATTAGAGTTCCTGAGAATGGACTTTCCTCACTCAAGACATGGTAGTACCTGGAATACTGATGAAGTTCTTGCAGAGATATGTGGCAACAGACATAAGTTTGCTCATGGCCACGTTTCCTCAAATGGAATAGAAATGAACCTTAGGATCTGATTGGCTCAACTGATTAGAAGCTTAGGCTGTTGACATCACTTTATGAGTACGAAGCGGCCATGAGGAGCTCCACGTTTCCTGATGCTTGGCTGGTGAACTACTCAGAGGCAGAGGAGTTTGCTCAGCTGTATCAGCTTGTGGTGTCTTCAATGCTTATTCTTGTTGAATAGCCTTCTCTTGCTATGGTTAAGTAAACCTCCTTTTATTAATTGTTGATTGACCTATGAGGGTCTCATTTTGTTGCAATAGTAGACTTAAACTACCAGGAGGCTGGCCTGAGTCAGGTCTGGCTGAGAACAAATGGTTATCTCATGGGTGTTCCTGAGGCTCGGTCCTGGGCCCTCTTCTCTTCCCTTTCTATACCACCTCTCTTGACAATTTCATTAGCTCCCATGTCTGTGGCCAGCATCTCTTTGCAGATGACTTCCAGAGCTATCTACCTAGCCTTAACATATCTCCTGAACTTTAGTCCTGTATTAACTCCCTTTTGAACAGCTTGACTGGATACCCTGAGACATCTCAGAATCAACATGTCCAAAGCAGAACTCATTATCTTTTCCCCAAAATCCTTATCCTCTTCCAAATTTCTCCATTACTTTTGAGGGTACTAGCATCCTCCTGGTCACCCAGTGTGGGTCCTTAACTCTTTTCTCTTACTCTCTGTATCAAATCCATCGCCAAATCTTGTAATTTTTACCCCCACCACATATTTCATATACTTTCTCTTTTCTCCACTCACATAGTGACCACCCCCATCCAGGCTCTCATCACCTTTCTTCTGGTTGGTCTCCTAATCTTAAGACTCTTCACATTCCAATCCATTACTCAGCTGTCAAAGTGTAGGTCTGACCATATCATTCCCCCTGCTCAAACAAAACAATCCAGTGGCTCCCAATGACCTCTGGGATACAATACAAAGACCTCTGTTGGGTATTTAAAACTCTTAATCACTTGGTCTCTTTCTATCTTTCCAGTCTTTTTACACATTTTACTTCCCTCTACAATCTCTCAGATCCAGTTACAGTGGTCTACTTGGCTATTCCTCATGTGTGTGCCTTTGAACTGCCTGAAATGCTCTGTTCTGCCTGAACTGCTCTATCCCCTCAGCTCTACCCCTTAGTATCCTTCAAGACCCAGCTCACATCCCATTTTCTACAGGAGGCCTTTACTGGTCCCCCTTTCCAGGCTCTTCCTTTCGAGAAACCTTCAGTCTATTCAGTATTTATCTTGTACAACTGAGTTATTTACATGACTTCTTCATCCCTCCAGCCCATTGCTTTGTGAATTCCTTGAGGTGAAGACCTCATTCTTGCCTTTCTTTACTCCTCAAAAGTACATAGCCCAGTGCCTGGTGCATAGTAGGTGTTTAATAAATACTGTCTATACCTGACTAGTCATCCTATGGGGTTCATGAATTGACCATCCTATAGGAACGGTGTTGTCATCTTCTTTGGTCTTCTCAAGGGAGGCAAACTGTGGATTACCCAGAACTCTCAGGTCTTGATCGATCATGGGTCTAGGGTGGGGGAGGGGGAAGGAGAAAGTCTTCTAGAATCCAGGAAAGCAAAGGGCTCACAGTGGCTCAGTACTTTATTATTTATTATTATGCATTGTCTCCTTTTTACTAAGTATTGTTTATTTACTTATTGATTGTATACTGAGTAAAAATGCTGTAGGCAGCATCCTAGCAGGCTCAGCAAACTAATTCCATTATGCCAAGGTCATGTGATGAGTGCTCATTAAATACAACAACACAAAAGAGACAAGTTAGCCAGTGGGTGGGGCTTCACAGCTAAGTTCTAACTGGTAAATCCACAAATCCATCTACGTTCTAGACCATGAGTGGTGCTTTCCAGGAAAAAGGGGTGGCAAGAAGATCCCCAACTCTCTGGTAAGTATAGCGAGCACAGCATTCAGGGCTTCAGCCCTAGTAGAGTACTGATAAACTGGTAAAGTAAGTTTGCCATGACCCAGTGAGTCGTTATCAATTCATGCCACCTACTGGCTAAATTTAGAAAGCATGCTTATCAAATGTTCTGATGACATAAAGCTGGGAAGAACAGTGAACATTTTGAATGGCAGAATTGGAATTAAAAATATAAATATAAATATCAACAGACCAGAACAATGGAATAAGTGTAACAAAAGGTAACATGTGATGAGGATAAATGTAAAGCCTTGCACTTGGGTTCAAAAAATCAATTGCATAGAGACAGGATGGGGCCAGTGCGGAACAAGAGTTGATGTGAAAAACTATCTGGTGTTTTTTCATAGACTTTAAGCTCATGATGGGTCAACAGTGTGACATGAAGGTAGCCAGAAGAACTAAGGCAAGGATTCTTCCCAATAGGATCTCAGGCTACCTTCAGAGAAGCACAGGGTTTGGACTGAGTGAGGTGATGATCCCACTTTACTCTGCCCAGGTCAGACCACTTTCAATCTGTTAACATCTCAATTTCTCTCTCCCTCTTAATGATAATTCAAATTTCTACTGAGCTCTAAAACTTACAAAGTGCTTGCCCACAACTACTCTTCAAGATGAGTAGTGCAAAGATGATCACCCTCATTAGATGGATGAAGAGTGTTGGAATGACTTTGGGAGGATACGTATCTAGCAAGATCTCAGTCCAATGCCATTTACACTCTACTATGCTTCTGCCTTTCACACCTCTGAAGAATATGCACATTTAAGCCAACATCTCAACACATATTCTGTCTTGTAATCCTCATTTTTGCTCTAATGTTCATTTTTTTGGGGGGGGGGGGGCTAGGCAATGGGGTTAAGTGACTTGCCCAAGGTCACACAGCTAGTTAAGTGTTATGTGTCTGAGGCCAGATTTGAACTCAGGTCCTCCTGAATCCAGGGCCAGTGCTCTATCCACTGCGCCACTTTGCTGCCCCTCTAATGTTCATTTTCAAGAAGTCTGGTAGAATGAAAATAGTCTTGGACCTTGAGTCAGGCACGCTTTGGCTTAAGCTCCAGCTTTCCCACTTAGGAGTTTTGTGACCTTGGGCAAGTCACCTAATTTCTCTGAGCCTCAGTTTCCTGATCTGGAAAAAGGGAGAAATTGGACTAGCCTTCCTCCCTCCTCCCCTCCCTTCTTTGATTTTTTTTTCCTAGGAAAGAGCTTTGTTAACAATGGAGACTTACAAAACTGTCAGCAATTATGACTTTTGCTGCTGTTGTCTTTGCTGATACCATTTCTAACCCTTTTTGTCCCCGGGTTTCCTCGCTGCTCCAGAGCTCACATTGTCTCTCTCTCTCCCATACAGAGAGGATGGCAGAGTATTGCTTCAGCTGACCACTGCATCGCTAGGAGGCAAACACATGGCCAGCCGTGTGCGGGCCAGCTTCCGCCTGGGTGCCCTGACTCACATAGCCCCAGCATCAGCTCTGGCGAGGGCAGAGCAGATGGTCTAATAAATGAGTGCCGTCTGAAGGGGTCAGGAAGGGGCTTGCCCAGCCCCCCACCTCCTCCTCCTCTTCTTCCCTATTTGCATGGAAGCCAGACTCATTGGTGGGCTAAACCCTCCTGCCACTGTCTCTTGGAACCCAGTGCAATTCCTGACAATACTCCAAGGATAGCATATAGGAGGACTCTGAGAAGGGGGAATTGAGGGATTTAGTCAGTGCCTAGGAGGTGGCTGGCTGGCAGCAGGAGAGCCCAAATCTGTTAAATGTCTGGGCACTGCCAGGAGTGGGGGAAGGGGGAGATTCGGTTTCCTCATATCCCTAGAATACAAAGACTCATCTTTGGGTATTTTGCCAGGGGCATTGGAGTCTGTTTTTAAGATGATGGCATAAGATTTAATTGTATGGGGTCATTCTCTCTACCAGCCTTCCCCCCACTGGTTTGGGAAGTTACAGGGATGGTAAGTGGAGCCATAAGGGAGTAGATTGACCCACTCTTTTTAGTAGCAATGACAGTATTGATTTGGTTAGGAATCCAGAATTGGAAACTGGGGCATCGTAGACAGGGCGTGCTCCCAACAGCCTGGGGTAAATCACTTACACCTCTCTGTGCCTCAGTTTCTTGTTCAGTAAAATAAGGGTTTTGGATTAGATGATTTCTATTCTAAGCTCTATGATTCTATATCATTGAACTCTCTTTTTGAGGTGAAATAACAAACTTCAATAGCACAAGAGTTCTCTATATAAATATTTATCATGCCTGGAAAGACTTGTATGGTCTGATGCTGAGTGAAGTGAGCATAACCAAGAGAACGTTGTACATAATAACAGCAACGTTGTGTGATGACTAATATTGATAAACTTAACCCTTCTCGGCAATACAAGGATCTAGGACATCTCCAAAGGCCTCATGATGGAAAATGCTATCCACATCCAAAGAAAGAACTATGGAGTTTGAATGCAGATTGAAGCATACTATTTGCTATTTTTTTCTCTTCTATTGAGTTTTGTTTCCTCTTTCTGGTGGTCCCTCCTATTGGCTCTAATTCTTACTTACAACATCACTAATGTGAAAATATGTTTAATAGAAATGTATATGTATAGCCTATATCAGATTGTGTGCTATCTTGGGGAGGGTGGTGGGGAGGAAAGGGGAGAAAAATTTAAAAAAAAAAATTTTTTTTATTTTTAGGCAATTGGGGTTAAGTGACTTGCTCAGTTTGTTCTGAGGCCAGATTTGAACTCAGGTCCTCCTGACTTCAGGGCTGGTGCTCTAACCACTGCGCCACCTAGCTGCCCTGAGAAAAATTTTAAACTCAAAAACATATGGAAGCAATTGTTGACAAATCAAAATAAATTAATAAAAAAGATTAAAAAAATAAATGCCTGTTGATTGATTAGTTGGCCTCCTTGCCTCCAGTCTCTTTCCTTTCTAAAAGAGGCTCCACACAACTTGGTCTGGAAGGGAAGGAGGGAAGCAAGTTCTGAAGCCAGACTCTGAGATACTGGAGTAACAGTGGAGATCTGACAGTAAGGGGAACAGCCCATCTCTGAATTCTGAAAGCCCAATAGGTCCACTAATGAAGGGTGTGTTTATGTGGGGGTACTCATTCCCTCTGTGATCTGGGAAGATATAGAATCCATGGGATGGGCTCCAGGGCAAGGGCGTCCAGGGCCAGTTACAAAAGGAGGAGTCCATGCCCTTAGAGACAGTGAGGCCTGAGGCCTGGACCCCAATTCTTTCACAGTCCTCTTAAACCTCCATTCTAGATGTCTTTGTGATATATATGGTGAAGGCACACAACGGCCGGGGGTTGGGGGGGTGGAGATGGTGTCAGCCCAAGCAGCTGAAAGAGCAGGGATTTAGGCCGTCCTTTCCTTGTGCCCTAAAAGAGCCTCTCTGGCTTGGAGGACAGAGGGAGTAGAGGAACTTTCTCAGGTTTCTTCCTTTAGGGAGTAGTACTAGTATTGCTGGGGCTGGAAATCCTGCTCAACTATATTCTTAGAACATAGAATATCAGAGATGGAGGGGTCTTAGAATGGAGCTGGGAGGGACCTTAGAAAAGGGAGTGTCAGAGCTGGGAGGAAGCTTAGAACAGGGAAGGTCAGGACTGGGAGGGTCCTTAAGAAATCATCTAGTCAGTTACAAGCCCCTCACTTTACAGAGGTGGAGGCAGGGCCTTGTTAGTGAAGGAATTTCCCCAAGCTTCATTGGCTGAGAAATGGCAGATCAGAAGTTAACACTCTTACCCTTTGCCTTCAAGCACTCTCTCCACCGAGCCTACCGATCCCTTAGTGATCCCCTATACTCTCCATATTTTGTGGACAGTCCCAGTACTCACAGCGTCTTCCCCCTTGGGCCTCCCCCAAACCCCACCGTCCTGTAGGCGGGAGAGGGGGGAGGGGAGGGGACTGGACTAGGGGTCAGGACACTCAGGTCCTTGGCTTCATCCTGTTGCTGAATTGCTGTGTGACTTTAGGTTGGTCACTTGTACTCTCCCAGATTGAGTTTTTTCATGCTAAAATGCTCTCTGGTTCGCTCCCAGATCTAACATTCTATGAATTTTCCCTTCGGAGCACAGCCCGTCCATAATAGTAGCAATAATATCAAGGACTGACATATTTATACTGTGCTTTAAAGTTTCCAAAGCACTTTCCAGGCCTTATCTCCTTTGATCTATATCTCTATAAAGATACGGAGGCCAGGGCAAAGGAGCATGAGTGAGAAGAAAAAGGCTCTGGGCACTGACCCTCGGTCTCCAAACCAATCTTCACACCAATTTTTTCTTTCACCTGCCTGACATTTGGCCTTGCCAAAACCACTTCATGAATCCAAACTCAAGCCTGCCACATTGACTACTTCTGTTCAGTTCAATTGAGATCAATTCACAAGATATTAGAGGATGACTGTATATGTAAGCCACTCAGTTGGGAGAGATTTTTCCATTTGAATCCAGGTGACATTTTGGGGAGTCTTATTAAAGGATGGTTTGTGAGCCCTTGGAAAGGGAAGCAGCGATCCCAAAGAGTCGGCATGAGCTCATTTGTAACAGGTCACACCAAACGGATCTTAGCTCCTGTTCTGGCAGTTACAGGGGAAATGCCCAGACATGGCTAAGATATAACCCGGCCTCATGCTACCTGTCTAGACTTGTCTCCTATTACTCCTGTCCATGCACACTGGCCTCCCTACCCCTGCTGGCCAAACTGGGCGGCTCTCTGCTGTGCTTTCACATTGTCTCTTTCCTGGGTCAGCAGGCTTCCCTGTTGAACGGTTTACTTATCCTTTAAATACCTCCTCCTCTTCGAATCCTTTCCTCGCAGACCTGCTCCAGTCGATGAGGAGTTTTATTCCTCAGACTCCATGGAATTCTTTCTCTCCTTTCTTCAGTTTTAAATTTGAATTTATCTTTGATTTTCTGTTACCTCCTTATTGCAGCCATTGTGTGTGTATCTATATCTACTTTTTTTCCAGATGTGATCTGAGACCTTCTCCTATCTACTCAGCAAATGGGAATAACGGAAGCAGCCTAGTACAGTGGAAAGAACACGGCTCTGGAGCCAGGTTCAAATCCTACCACCAATCTTTACTACCCCTGGGACCTTGGGCAAGTTACTTCTCTGGACCTCAGTTTCCTGAAGTGTAAAACAAGAAGGCTGGTCTAAATGGGGTCTCTGAGGTTCTTTCTAGCTCTAAATCGATCTTCAGCTTCGATGTCCTACCAGTGGTTCTAGTCTCCTACGTGCCAGACCTGACTTATCTACTGGAACGACCTTGCTTACCTCCCAGAGCCTCAATTTCCAGAATTGTAAAATGACGGGGTTGGATTCGATGACCTCAAAGGTCCCTTCCAGCTTTAGAACTATGATTCTATGATCCAAGAGTCCCCCCCACCCCACCCAAAGCCTATGCAGCTTAGGGAATAGAGCACCAAGCTTGGAGTCAGGATGACCCGGCTCGGAATCCTGCCTCAGACATTTCTGAGCTGGGGGATCCCAGAGAAAACCTCTCAGTGCCCTTAGGCAACTGTCCAAGACCATCTGCTACAGATGAGCTGCTAGATGTACACTGGGAGAGGAAGTCTCCACACTGGGACTTTCTATACTCAATAAAATCACAGATCTGGACTGAGAAAGAAAAAAAATAACCCAGAGAAAGGCACATGTAGGTCCTCTTTCCATGCAGCACCCTTCATGAGAAAGAATTAAGACTCAATTCACTCAGCATATACCTTGTTCTTACTGGAGTCCCACCTGTCTCTATGCATAGTAAGGTGCTTATTAAATATTTTTTGGCTGTCGGACTTCCTAGCTTTTGAGTGACAAGGTCATTGGAATCCTTTGTTTATATAATCTAGAATCTCGGAGTCAGAATGAATCTTGGCCTCTTATTAAAAAATGAGGAAACGGAGGCCCAGGAAACTGTGTAAGGTCTCTGCTCTCTAGTGGGCAATTCTTTCCACCTTCTCTTCCTTTCTTCCCCTCTCTCCCTAAAAGCCTCTCCAATAACTGGTCCGACAAATGCCTGTTTTCTGGTCCTCAGTCTGAGGGAACACAGGCTTTGCAGACTCTCGACAAAGCTTCTTTGGCTGCAGGGAGAAAAATGTCAGCAGGTTGTCACGCAGGGCCCGTCGTGTTCCCGGTATGCTTGGATGTGATCTTGGGGACTGGAAAGGGAGCACATTCAGGTCAAGCTCTGACATATGGCCGGAGGGGAGACGTGTGAGGCCGTGACAGAAGAATGAGGAACTCCCACAAGGGGGATGAAAATTCTGAGGCGGCTGATGATCTGAGGTGGATGGTACAGCGGCGACCTCAGCCAAGCCAGGAGTGGCTTTTCAGGACTCCTCCAGGGACCCACTAGTAGAAGAACACATTCAGCCCCGATCATGAGCTTCACGTCTCCAGACTGACTGCAACGGGCCTGGATTCATTCACTTACTCTCCTCAATTATTCATTCATTGAACGTGTGTTCAGAGCACTGTGTTGAGAACCGAGGGTGAAACAAAGTTTGACTGAGGCACAGTCGCCTGCCCTTACGGAGCTTATACTCTCCCAGATTCCCATGGAGGCCGAGGAAATAACAGAGCTTGACCTGGAGAGCTCTTGGGAAGGGTGTAATGATGACAGCCCTGTAAGAGCCCTTTGTTGGGCATTTAAAGTCCTTCTCAGCCTGGTTCCAGCCAATCTTTCCAGGCTTGCTGTACGTTACTGCCCACAGCAAGCTCGATGTCAAGCCAGACTGGTCTCTGTGCTCCTCACATGTGGCCCTCCACCTCCTATCTCTAGGCCTTTGTGCAGGCCATTCTCCTAATTGGAAGGCTCTTCTTCTCTTATCTCCTTGAGTTAGAAACTCTTGTTTCCTGCAGAAGCCTTTCTTGACCACCCCAGCTACCAATGCTTTCCTCTTCCAAATTACATTGTAATATACACAGCTAGATGGCTCAATGAATCGAGCACCGGCCTCGGAGTCAGGAAGACCTGTGTTCAAATCTGGCCTCATTCACTTACTAGCTCTTACTACGCAAGTCACTTCACCGTGTTTACCTCAGTTTCCTCATCTGTAAAATGAGCTAGAGAAGGAAATCATAAACCACTCTATCATCTTTGCTAAGAAAACCCTAAATGAGGTCACAAAGAGTCAGACACGACTGAAATGGCTCAGCAGCAATGCACACGTTACATTTTGTATCTATATTTCTAATATATATCTCATAAATATGTTGTATATGTTGTTTCTCCTAAGAGAGTGAAAGCTCCTTGAGGGCAGGGATGGTTTCATCCTTTTTTCTTTGTCGCCCTAGTGCCTATCTGAATCTTGTTGATTAATTGGCTGGTTAAGCTCAATTCAAATGTTCCCTCTTGCAGGAAGCCTATTCTGATAGCTCCACTTGCCAGAGTCCTTCCCCTGGAAGTTATTCTGGATCTATTTTGTATTTGCTTACTCATGTACATGGTTTCCCTGAGAGAATGTAAGTTGCTTGAGGGAAGCGACTTTTGGAGAGCTGAAAGGAGAACCTAGCCACCATGGTGAGTCTGAAACCGAGGCAGGAGAGAGGTCTGGTAGTAGGGTGGAAGAAGGGGGAACCTGCAGAAAGATCAAACAGGATTCTCAAAAAGCCAGTGACTTTGACAGGTAGGTAGGTCCTTGATGATCTTAGAATAATTTCAGGGGAGTGGTGGGATAGAAGCCACATTTCAAAGGATGGAAGAGAGAATGGAAGCACTGGGTGGAAAAAATATAACTTTTCCCAGAAGTTTAGCAATGAAAAAGAGGTGAGAGATGAGATAGTAACAGGATTTTAAGAGGGTCAAGGGAAAATATTTATTTTTTAGGATTTGAGGCACTTGAGCAAGTAGGTAAGATGTATTGGAATGAGCTGGTGGTGAGGGAGTTTGAAGATACACTTGTCTGCCTCCTGGAGACGTTCCAGGAGGAGGAGGGAACGGCATCGAGGACAAAGTTGTCATCATCACCACCATTAACAACAAGCACTTGCTAAGCACCTACTGTATACCAGGCCCTGTGCTAAACTTTGGGGATATAAAGAAAGGCCAAAACACAGCTCCTGTCCTCAAGGAGCTCACATTCTAGTGGGGGAAGACAACCTGCAAACAACTATGTATTTGCAAGGTCTATACAGGATAAATTGGAGGCGATCACAAAGGGAAGGCCTCTTGCAGAGGGTGGGATTTGAGCTGATAGAGGGATCTGCCTCAGTGAATGGTAGGGGTCTTTCCTCTGGGTCCACAGAGGAGGGAAAAAGGTGAAGAAGCTGATAACACGTTCACAGTATCATAGATTTAGGGCAAAAAGGGACTTCAGAGTTCAACCTCCTCATTTTATAGATAAAGAAACGGAGGTCCAGAGAGATGAAATGACTTGTCCAAAGCCAAACAGATAGTAAACAGCAGAGGCTAGATCTGAACTCAGGTCCTATCCTTCTAAGTTCAATGGGCAAGCTCAGGACTCTTTCCAGCGTACCAAGCCGTGGCTGATGGGCGAGAGTAATGATTCACCTTTTAAAAGACTTTAAGGTTTACAAAGCGTTTGTCTTGTAATGATATTGGAGGAGAGGAGAACATAGGTTTTTTATCCCTGTTCCATACCTCTATGGACAATGGAGGCTCTTACCCCAGTGAGGAGGGGGCAGAGGCAGGATCCAAACCCAGGTCTTTTTGCTGCAAGCTGACACTCAGAAAGGGCGCTGATGATGGCGGCATGAGAACAGGGAAACCAGACAGCTGTGGGCTTTCCCCTGACAAAGAGGATGAGGCTGTTTTTTTTTTCCTGCTACTGCCCTTGGTGCTCCAGTCCCTTGGCTTCTTCCCTTGAAAAGCAGGGAGCTCCTAATTGGGATGGATCGAAGATTCTTAAAAGGAACTTTGCCAAGCACACAATTGCAAGAGGACTTAACCTTTGACTGTAGTCACAGTTGCCTCCTTCCTTAACGCCCTCAATTCACTACAGGTTAAATCAGGTTGCACAGACAGCCTACAGATCCAGTGTTACTGAATGGCATCTGAGGTGACTGGCACTTGGTTGTTCCTGTGATAGGTACTGACATGGGTAGGTTTATAGAATTGTATAACATAGCTGGGAGGGCCTTAGAACAGAGAATGTCAGGGCTGGGAGGAGTCCTAGAACAGGGAATGTCAGGGCTGGGAGGGGTCTTAGAACAGGGAATGTCAGAGCTGGGAGGGGTCTTAGAACAGGGAATGTCAGAGCTGGGAGAGGCCCTAGAACAGGGAATGTCAGAGCTGGTTCATCTCTCTTATACTATAGGGAAAACTGAGGTCCAGAGAAGTAATTTGACCCATCCAAGGTCATATATCCAATTGATGGCTGATCTAGGACCAAGTGTTTTTAAATGGATTTTGTTGATATCTTTTTTTTTTAAGATCACCTAGATGTCCCATTGCATCTATTCCTTTCTCTCCTCCAGAGAGCCATCTCTTAAAATGAATACTTTTTTTTAAAAAGAGGGAAAAATCATTAAACTGAACAACGTGTAGAAATAGGTCTATTTCTTATTTAACAGGTCTACAGAATCTCACATTTAGAAGGAACCTTGGAGCCCAATAACACAACTGAGAAGTGAAAATGATTCCCCTTTTAAGTGGCCCTGACAAATGTCCATCAAGCCTCATTTTAGATCAACCCTTTCATTTTACAGACAGGGAAACTGAGGCCCCTAAAGGAAAAGAGCTCCAAGCCAAATCACACAGCTAATGAGCAGGTGAGCCAGAAGCATGGGGTATAAATTAGAAGTCATCAAGTCTACAGCAGTCACAGAGTCTAACCTCTGCAGAGAGATGAGGAGTTCAGAACAAGGTAGGACTTACCTCAGGTTACACAATCACCTGGGATGGGCTGCTTAATGGAAGGCCCAGAATGGGCCACTGTTCCTGGACTGATTCTGGCAGTTGTTAATAGCGTCAAATCACTCTCTGTTACCCCATTTTCCTCATTTCTAAAATGGGGAGGTCAGTGCTTATACCAGCGACTTCCCAAAGTTGGTGTGAGCACATCACGTGGTCAACCTTAGAGGGCTGGAGAAATGTAATTATTGATAGTGGCAGAGCGGGATTGAACCCATTTTAACTTTCTCCATTGCATTTCCTCTGCCCTTCCTTCCTATCCCTTTGTTTTATATCCATGTGGTAAATCAGAAGCAACCCATGCATATTAAGTTCCCTCTGTACTAAAAAGACTGATTCCAGGATACCATGGACAGCTGTCTTATATAGTGTCTCCACTGGGGCATTTTTCTCACATTAGCAGGCCTGGTACCGAGAAGTCAACTGACAAACACTTCCCTCAGGGGTCTAGTGACAACCCGGAAAGGGATAAGCTTCTAGTACTGTTGCTGAAGAGCCCCCACCAATGTGTTTCACATTGTTTATCACTCAGACTGAATTAGCTTTTCAGGAAGGGTATTTACTAGGCAGATAGAGCAAAGATAGATATTATAAAAAATAATCCCCCCCATTTCTCTCTTTATGGGGTCCTAACGAAGTTCCCTTGGGTTTCCAGGGTCAGTGCCCTTATATAATCATTTTCGTCCTCAGTAAATCTTTCAGCTTTTGAGGCAGATGGGAGCCCCTGCTCCAGGCCTTCTGACATTTTGAAGTTCACATGTTGATAACTTGGTCAACTCCTATTGTGTAAAATGAGACTAAATCAGGTGATCCCTAAGGTCCCTTCCTGCTCTAGCCTAAGTTACAGTAAACGTTCTTAGACTCATCTGTAAAATAATAAGACATCTAGGGCCTATCTCATATGGTTGTTGTAAAACTAAAACAAGCTACAGTATACAAAATACTTTGCTACTTTCCAACTACCAAACTACCCTAGTTGGAGTCGGGAAGACCTGAGTTCAAATTCTGCCTCTGGCATTTACTTGCAGTGTGACTCTGGGCAAATGGCTTCACCTCTCAGTGACCACAGGCAACTATTAGACTGTAAGCTCTCTGAAGGCAAGGCCTATGATCTCGATTTGTATGTGTCTGTATTGATATTCCCAATGCCTGGCACACATCAAGGTGTTTCTTTTATTCTCTAGGCACTGGCTGGTTCCACTCCTGGGATACCCTCTTTCCTTTCATCTACCTCTTAAAATCCCTAGGTTCTTTCCCCTTTTAACCAAAGCTCAGCTCTAGTGCTTCCTAAAGGAAGCCTTTACTTGAGGGGCAGAATGGACTGTGGCTAGTGGGACTTGGGAGTTGCAAAGATTTGGGTTCAAATCCTGCCTCAGCAACTTACTAGATGCATAACCCTGTGTAAGTCTTTAACCATTCTGGGCCTCAGAAACAATAGGGGCTGGAAAGGGATGGCCTCTAGGGTTCCTTCTATCTCTAAATCTATGATGACCCCCTTCAGCCACTGCCTTTCCCCCAAGTTACCACCTTGTGCTTATTTTGTGACAACTTTTTTTTGCCTCCCCTGATAGAATGTAAGCTCCTTGAGGGCAAGTCAGCCTCATTGTTTTTGTCCTTGTGTCCCCAGCATTGAGCAGTGTCTGGCAAACAGTTGTGCTTAATGCTTGCTGACTGACTATAAGTTATAGACAAGTTGTCTATTTGTGTTGTTAGAGGAATTTTCCAAATCTGGAGAATTCCCTATACCATCCAAATTATAGCTCCAGACCCAAATAAACAAACAAAAAATAAATAAATGAATAAAGGAAGGAAGGGATGGATAGATAAGTCGATACAGCAGTTATTTTGATGATTGCTTTCCTCTTACTGCTCTCCCAAAGGTCAGGGTGGCTGCTACCTATGCAAAGTGCTTTGTAACCACAAAAGATGGTGCCCGCCAGCTCTTATTAGCTCTCTCCCACCCCACGCCCTTCTCACTGCGGTTTAATCACATTCCTTTTGGTGCTACCTTCCTGAAGCCTCTGTTGACAATTCCCCATGCTTGGGGGCTGGATTTAGAGTCTGAAGCTCTGGGTTCTAATATTGGCTCTACCACTCACCAGTTGCTTGATCCAGGATAAGATGAGTCAATTCTTTCTGCCATAATTTTCAACTACAAAACAGACTAATTCCAATAAGGGTCTGCGTTTCCACCAATGGTTAAGGGTCAGAGCCACAGCTTAACCCCAGGCATTCTGAAGGTGAGACAGTGCCCTTTAATACTTGCAGGAATGGTCCCTGCCCTAAGAGCTTGCCTCTAATGGGAGACATAACCAGCAAGATAGAGAGGAGATTCGAGTGAATCTAGGAGGGGAAGGGACTAGCAGCAGGGGGCACTGAGAAAGTCATCCCACAAAAGGCAGGATTTGAGTTGAGCCTTGAAAAAGGTGAGGGATTTTAAGAGTCGTGATAAGAATGGAGAACATTCCAGGTATGAGGAACACAATCACTCACTTAAGAGATGGAAGGGACCTTAAAGACAATTGAATCCAAACTCCTCATTTTACAGATGAGGAAACTGAGGCAAACAGAGGTTAAGTGACTTGTCCAGGTAATGTCTGAGGCAGTATTTGAACCCAGGTCTGACTCCAGGCCAAGGTTCTTTTCATTGCACCCATTAACTGGGAAGCACCATCTCCACAGAAACTATGACGATGACTTCATTTCCACATTAGAGGTGAAACTGGGAAAGGACCCATCGATCTTTTCCTCGCAGTGGTCCAATTTCATTGCTTTTTAAGAGGGAAGCATCCTCTCCCAACCCCCATATTTATGAAATGTGGGCATACCCCATGTTACCAGTGTTCACTCTGCACAAAAAAATAGCATCGGCAAACCTAGGTTCAGATCCTGGTTCTAGCAGGGACCTGTGGACCCTGAAGATGCTCTCTCTCTCTGGGTTCCTGTGTCTCAAAGGCAAATTGAGGATAATGCATTTGGAAAGCAACTGATGCTCTGCAGAAGAAAGGTGCTAAGTAATGCTGAGAGAGGGGAAAAAATGTTTTCCAGTCTCTCTGGCAAAGCTGTGGATGGATCTGGATGGAGAGGGAACCCCCATTAAAGGAGGAAGGGCTTTTATATACATGAGTGGCTGACTCCAAACAGTCATCCCTGCCAGCGGTGGAAGGTCTCCTAACACGCCTGGGCTGGCCATCTACTTGATACCCATCTCAGCTGCAACTGGCCCTTATGAGCCAACCAGCGGAGCTAAAAACCCACAGCCCGTGCAAATGGGCTCTCTGTCTCCAAGTTCCCATTTGCCAAAAACAAAACCTTCCAAACCCACACCATTTCAACACTCAAAATAAATGTCTTTTATTCCTAGCAGGTGGGGCAGGTTGTAGCATGCCCCCACAGCTCCCACTCACTGCGTGCATTAGGAGTCGTGGAAAAGTACAGGGTGATGGTAGCGGCCAATGGAATGGGGCTCTTCTCACCCGGTGCAGCCTCCTGGATGGGGAGAGCCTTCTCACGCACCTTCTCTGGTCATCGGGGCTCGGCAGGGAAGGCTTGGCCACGCTGAGACTTCTCTTTTTGGCTGGGGGAGGGATCTGTCTCTTTATAGACCCACTCCCAAGATGTGGCTGCTCTAAACCTTGGGTCTGTTGCCTCACCCTTAATGGAGAAGGTAAGCAAGGACGACTGACAGGAAATTAAACTCTGATGATAATAATAATGGCCGTGATAAGGATAGCACACATTTATACAGGGGGTTCCAAAGCTCTTTGTGCAGTTTTAAGCAAAAGCACAGGCTGAAAGCTTAAATCTGCACAAAAGATTTTTGGGATACCCTGCAAAGTGCTTCAAGGTTCACAGAACCCTTGGCATGCATGACCTCATTTGGATCTCTTGGCTACTTGGAGGCAGGAGCTATTACTGCACACATTTTACAGATGAGAAAACTGAGACCCAGAGAGGAGAAAAGACCCGTTCTTGGTGACACATCCACTAAGCCAGGCTATGTCTCATTTTATAGATGAGGAAATGGAGGCACAGTCAATTGGATAGGGGAAAGGGCACTAAATTTGGAGTCACAAGACCTGGGTTCAAATCTTAGCTCTGTTGCACGCTACCTGAGTGACCCCATTTTCTCACCCGCTAAATTGAAGGGTTGGATGGGCTCTAAAGACCTTCCTAGTTCTGAATCTTGTGGTCTACTCTGATCCCAGGGTCCAGGGCCACAGAGACAGGAAGTGATTTCTCCTGATCTGTCTGGCATAGGTACTCAGTAAAAGTTGGATGCTTGACTGATGGCGAGTTGAGTGTTCTTTCTTACAACAACCCATGATTAATCCAAATGCAGTTATTTTACAGATGACAAAACTGAGGGACTGGGAAATCAAGAGAACTCCCCACGATCCCATGGTTAGCATCAAAGCTGGGCCTCAATCTCGGGTCTGACACCAAGTTCACACGCAGTCCACAGCTGCCTCCCTCCCCAGGATGCTACTGTGGGAAAGGGCCTTACTCATTATCTAGCATGATGCCCTCATTTCACAGATGGGAAAACTGAGGCCCAGAGATCTGAAGCCATAGAATCCAAGGGTTTGAAGAGACTTCAGAGGCAGACAAAATGACAGGAGAGGCGATCAAAGTAAAGCTAAGAGAAATTAAATGACTCGTCTAAGGCTGCACACTGAATTAGAGGAAGAGGCGGGATTCAAACCCAGGTCTTCTGGCACCCAGCCCAAAATTTTTCACTCTACCAGAAACAGGGTCAGGTGTAGGACTATACATGTCTCATGTTCCTTGAAGGGCCAGGAGGCAACAGAAGGTCAGAAGAAGTGGGAGATATGGTACCTGTCATCAAATCTACTTAGAAGGATGAGAATGGCAATGTGGGGAGCTGGAGAACACAGCGTAGAGAGAACAGAGCATCACAGCAGGAAGTGTGTTCCACTTGGGACTCAAGAGGACCTGGGTGGGAAGGCAACTTCAGCTTTCCTGCTGGATGGGGGGGGGGGGCTAGGTCTCCTCTGGAGTCCTTCTAGTTCAGCATCTGGGACCCTGGGATTAATGCCCAGAAAAGAGTAGACTCTTTGGATAGAAAGGGGCAGGCTGCCCAGTCGAGCCCCTGCATTCTATGGGCGGGGCTTGTCCGGGCTCCCACTGAGCATCAGCTGGGATTTAGAACCAGGTCTTCTGACTTTCTGCAGGGTCCTGAATCTGTAGCTGTAGGAGACCCCAGAGACCGCCAAGTCCAGCTGTGTTCTTTTATAGAGGAGGAGCAAATCTCCCAAGGTCACTCAGTCGGGACAGGGCTGGGGTTCAAGCCCAGGTCCTCTGACTCCAGATCCCCCCCCCCAATCCACTGCACCACACTAAGACACTGAGTGGAGAAGGGACATGATTAAAGCGGGGTTTTAGGAAGATTAATCTGGCACTAGCCTGTGCGATGGAAGAGAATCCACGTAAAAGTAAAGAGTTATGACTAGCCTCGGTCCACTTAGGAGAAGAAATACATTAAGGGAAATATGCTTCTTGGCACGTGGGCACACACGCACACAGTCAGGGCCTTCATTAAGAAATACGTCAAACCGAGCCGACAGAGGGCACTGTGATGCCAGGAAAAGCAGCCCCTGCTGGCAGCCTGACAAGCAGCGAGAGGGGGCCGCCACGGGCACCGTGCCTGCCTCGGCAGGTGCAGAGCATCCCTAGCGCGGCAGGCCCGAGGAGAGGTTGGGGCCAGGCTGCTCTTTGCACATCAGCTTCCCAGGACAGCCCCTCACCTGCCAAGCCAGCCAAAGCGAGAGGGGGACGCCTTGGAGACAAGGTGCCAGCCTTCTGCCCCCAGGCTTGGGTGAGCCTCGGATCACCCCAGGGGGATCGTGCCCACACATGACGACACCCCCTCTGAGAAGCTGCCTTTGCTTCTCCTAACCCCCTCCCCCTTCTCGTCTGTGAGCCCTTGTTCAGACCTCTCTTAGGCACTTACCATAGTCTATGTGGCCTTGTTGCCATCTATCTCTAGGTCTCTCAGCTACCAGGTTCTAGGCTCTTTCAGGGCACAGGACAGGACCCATACAATAGGCCTGCGCGTCCCCGGCTCTTTGGGCAGTGACTTGCAGAGCAGGCTAGAGATGAACGTGTGTGGATACGTGGCCTCTGGAGATGGCGAGGCCAGGGCACTGGGACTCTAGGGAGAGTCCTGTCATCAAATGACTACGGTCTGAATCCTGCTCTGCCACTGGCTGGCTGGATGACCCTGAGCAAGTCACCTACTTTCTAAGCATCTGGCTGGCTGGGTGACCTTGAGCAAGTCACCCACTTTCTAAGCATCAAGTTCTTCATTTGGAAAATGAGGGCTTGGCATTGGGTCCCTTCTAGCTCTGGGATGGTGCGATTTTCCTCCAGGGAACTGATAAGCTGGGAGCAAGCATGGTCTAGGGCAAGGCAAGGTGCAGCAACTGAGGCTCATCTGTGAAATGGGAATAACCACCTTACACAGTGTTGTGAGGAAGAAGCGGTACAGTCTTCCAGAAACGAGTTAACACTATCATCATACACTAGCAGCCGTGGTTGTAAGCAAGCCCCGCTTCCACATTTATTTTCCTAACGTTAAGTCTCTGACGCTCAGCCAACCGCACACACGGCGTGACTCGCGGTCTTCTCACACCAGCGAGTGAAAGAGCTCCAGCCTCTCGCGGTACAGCTGGTGGAAGAGTTTGGCCAAACAGCGGAAAGGGGCTTCAAAGTTTTCCATCTCCTTCTGCGGAAAGAAGCGGAAGAAGGCGGTCAGACAGGGGAAGGATTCCCATCTACAGCGGCTCCAGTGGCCCATGAAGACACCGCCAAGGGCTGCCTTCCTGGCAGAGGGGAAACACAAAACCGTCGGGGAAGGGACAGGCAGCTCTGCAGATGTGCAGATCTCAGAATGCCAGAGCAGCAAAGAAAGACCCTGGATTTGGAGTCCAAAACCCAGGGTCCTCACCTGTGGGATGGCAGGGTCGGGTCAGATGAACCAAAGTCCTTTCTGCTCTAAATCCTACAAACCAATGACTCCAAGTTCAGTGTTCTTTCCTCAGAGATTAAAAAAAAAAAAAAGATCCTTCAAACTCAAAGCCTCAAATGGGCAAGTAATTTAGAGCCTAGAATGCCTAGAGTTGGAAGGGGAAGAGAATAAGCATTTATATAGCACCTACTGTGTACCAGGCACTGTACTAAGTGCTTGTAAATAGCTGAGGCTGAATCTGAACTCAGGTCTTCCTGACTCTAGGCCCAGTGCTCTGTGCACACACTTAGGTGCCTCTGACCTGGAAGAGGCCTTAGAAACCACTGTGTATAGTAGCTCTTGCACTTTATAGATGGGAACTGAAATGAACAAGTAAATTCAAGTTGAGTGACTTGTCCAAGGTCACACAAACAAGTGGCTGAGCTCCAGCTCAGGTGTAGAACCTAGATGTCTTGCCCCCATGTCCAGCAGTCTTCCTACTAATTCAGGAAAAGGGAAGCCAGGCAGACGAAGCTTGTGGAAGGCCTGGTGCGGGACTGCTAGCGAGGGAGCTTGTGGGACAAAGGCAATAAATTCCAGAGGAGCTGAAGGCACAGTTGTGCTAATGCAGTGTTTTAAGGAACCCATGGAGAACGGATTGCTCTGCCGAGCTTCTCTGCCCACTCGCATTATTGCCAAAATCACGGAGGCTTGTCTACCACTGGACAGATGGAAAGTGACAAAGTTATGGCGGAGGGACAAGTGATTACTCAGCAAATCATGGGCCGGCTACAAGTGTGGGGTGAATCTGGCTGGCAGTCATCTGGTGGGTCAACCTCCCAGCCCAGGCCGCTGCCCTCTGGCTGCACCTCCAGAAAGCATAACCCTGGGTCTTGGGCCAGCTAATCCAACTGGCTCTGCATCCCCCACCCTGACCCTGAGCTATCTGGATGGGTAAGTGACCACAAGAAGAATGTCAACTGCCCGGGCGCCCCCAGCCCCCATCCTGCACTTCCACCCTCCTGATCTGGGCACAGCAACCAGAGCGACCCCACCAGTGCTTCTGGACAGGGAAGGTCAGGTGGCAATCGACTACCAGGCAAAATCTCTCTCCCCCCACGACCCCGGCCCCTGTTTTCCCACCTCTTCAGAGTGTAAGCTCCTCAAGGGCAGAGACTTTCACTTTTCTATTTGTATTTTCAGCCCTCTGCATACTGCCTGGCCTGTTGTAAGTGCTTAATGAATCCTCCCTCCCTCCCTCTTCCTTCCTTCCCTCCTCCTTTCTTTCTCCTCCCCTCCCCTCCCCTTTCCTCTCCTCTCTTCCTCTCTCTTCCTCCTCTCCCCCCCTCCCCCTTCCCCCTCCTCTCCTCTCCTTTCCTCTCCTCTCCTCCTCTCTCTTCCTCCTCCTTCCTCTCCTCCCCTCCCCTCTCCTCTCTTCTTCCCCTCTCCTCTCCTTTCCTTCTCCAAGAATCTGAAACCTAATACAACCTTGGGAGGCTATGACTTTCTAAACAGACGGCCTCTCTCTGGCACAGAAGCCTCTTTACAGGGGCTTGTTCAGGGAATAGATGTGAACACGAGCGACGCAGCCCATGAACAGAATGTTCATGAAACACGTGTAAACTGAATCCTGTTTTCCATGTTGGGAGGAGGAGGAAGAGGATTTCTGATTAGAGGGTTTCTAGGGTGAATTCTCCAGTAAAGCAAAGAACCCTCTGGAAGGTGAGTAACTCTGTTATGCTGGGGCTTCACGCACTGGGGAACATTGCCTCCATCCCTGGAGACACTGAGGCAGCATCTCTGCTACCAGGTGGTGCCCACGGGGCAGAAGGGGCACGTGCGTGAGGCTGAGGCTGGATGAGATGGCGGCTGGGGCACCTTCTGGCTCTCCCATGCTGGGGGCCTGGGGTGGTCCGAGAGCAGGGGAGCCAGACAGCTCAGAGGTCTGTCTGGCGCCTCCTCCAAAACGCCTCCCTTAAGAGGTGAATTCCCTCAAATACTTCTGACTTTCCTTCCACAAGAAGGATTTGAATTCTTTGTCCATAAACTTACTAAATTCCTTCTTGAACCTATTTGTATTTTTAAGTTTACAAGCTTTTTGGGGGATGAAGTCCCTCCACTTACTGCCCTTTCTGCAAATAAACGGTTCTCTGATTTGACCTAAAACCTACATGACTCCTTTTGCTAAAACCATAAGTACATGCCCTGGAGCATCAAGGAAGCCCAGAGCTGAAAGTGTCCTTACAAGGAGCCTTTCCATGTCAGCCAGCGTCTGAAATCTCAGGACTTGGGTTCAAATCCCAGTGCTGTTACTTACTCTCTAGGCCTCAGTTTCCCTGTCTCTCCCAGCTTTAGTGCAATGATCTCACATACTCCAAGGACCGGGCAGCCCATTCCCCTGTTAACCCCCACTGGTTAACTGGTTCTCCTCTAGAGCTAAGCACAAGTTGTCTATGGCTAGTATTTGCCTAGAGAGGAGATAAGGGCAGCCTGCCTGACAGAGGACAGACATGGCTTCCAGATTCAGCCAGGCTTCCCTGACAAGCTCTAGGGCGTTTCTTAAACTGTGGGCCATGACCTCATATGGGGTCGTGAAAAATTTGGCCACAATAAAAGGTTTCTGAGCACACAATGACCAAAAATTAACCAAAAATCAAAGGTGTGATAAATCTGAAGTGTTTCTGGCAGCGCTTGCTTGGCTGCCTCACACAACTTCTCTGCAGCCTGGGTTCTGGACACACAGCATGTGCACTTTGCCTGTGCATGCCCGCAGGCCACGCAACGCCAACCATCACTGACTGGAAACGTTTAAGAAGCCCTGGTCCAGGGGCCTCTTCTGACCTCCCCAAAGCAGGCGGGACCCATTACCTGGGACACTTCAGGGAAGGTGCTCCCCCACCTTGCCACAACTCTCCTTTATTAGCACCAATTTTAATAAAAGGAGCAATACCTGAAGAGCGTGAAGACACTCGGTCCAGGGGCCTGGCCCGACCACTGTGTCAGGAGCTCCAGGGCTCTGGGATCCTGGTGCAGGAAAGTCTAATGTCCTTCTACAACTAAAGCAGGCGTCCTTCATTCAAATGAGCCTGGGCTGGAGGCTGAAATGGACCTGAGAGGTCACTGAGTCCAATTCTGTCATTCTACAGATGAGGAAACTGAGATGCCACATCATGCAGCGAGAAAATGTGCGAGGCTAGATCTGAACCCAGGCCTTGGGGAAAATCCAGGACCCTGACCACAGGGCCACACAACTTCTCACTCAGACTCCAGGAATGTGCGATGTGTGATATGAATGGGTCATGGGTTTGTCACCGGGCCAGCCTTGGGGAAAGAATGATTTCCTAAGGAAACAGAATGGTATAAACAAGATTCCTAGGGACTGGAACACACTCCCAGGAGGGAGCCAGGGCGAGCCTAGTGGTCCCATCTTCTAAAGGAGTGGTGAACGCCCTGTTAACACAGGGACTAAGTCAGGGGCAGCATTTAAAGCCACGTCTCCTAAAAGCCAGCCTGACACTCTTTCCTCTCTACTATGAGGCATGGTCAGGGACTCGAGAGTCGCTAGTCACTGGCTGGGGAAGGACTGCATACAGAGCCCTGACTGGGAGGTAGCATTGACTGGGAGGTAGCATTTGCAGGTTCTCTGGCTTCAGGGTCAGAGGGTCTCCTGATGCAGGCCCGGCGGCCCACCTGTTGTGCCTCGGCTAATCCTCAGCACCTGTGTTGGCTGCAGGCAGGGGGATTCTGACCTGTTCATTACAATCAGTCCCCTCAGGACCTCTACTGGACAACACTGTGCTCCCCAGACTTACTCAATGTTCTTGAGGACACGGGAATTGGATAACCTTTCCCCCTTTAATCACCATTCATACTTTCTATGTATTCTGCTTTTCCATCAGGACTGGATGAAATATTTCAGTTCCCTGAGTCTATTTCTTCACCTGTAAAATGTGGTTGCTGGATCAGACAAGCCCCATTTCCATGAAACTTATAAAGGTGTTGGCCCGATACTGGCCCCAGGGAGCATCACGTCACGATGCCCTACTGCAGTGAGAGGGCACCGATGCGGGCTCGTGGCCCCCATGACCTTCTTGCTACTAGAAAGCAAGAATAAAATGCTGATGAGAGGGGAAGAGGAGTGTAGCAGACAAACTACTGCCCACCAAAGGCTGCCTGAGTGTGAGCTGTCAATGAATAGTTTTAAATGGGAGCAGCTCTTGCTTCTGTCCCTGTCTCTGCGCTAGGGCTCTAGAGGGCAGCCTCAGGAGGCCACAGGAGGAGGAGGAGGAGGAGGGAGGCAGATGTTGGCTCTGGCTGAGAAGAGCATGCCTTCAGTTGGAAAGGAGGCCTCCAGAGGCCGGGAGCTGCTAGCTCTGGAGATGCCCTCTACGAGGCAGTGTCCCCAGAGGGGGTTTGCTCCAGGAGAAGCCCACCGAGACCCGGGCTCCCCGATAAATGCCTGCTGAGGAGCAGCTTCAGAAGATACTCACGGCGGACGTTTCGAAATACTCCAGGCCATGGCTCCCAGCCCATTCTTGGGCGCGACTCGCCTCCACCACGCGCCTGCCAGTCAGGTCAGTCTTATTCCCCACTAAAACACCTGTTCAGGAGAGAAACAAAAACAATTCAGTGATGGTGGCCAGGCAG
The DNA here is from genome assembly GCF_900497805.2 of Vombatus ursinus. Taxonomy (NCBI): domain Eukaryota; kingdom Metazoa; phylum Chordata; class Mammalia; order Diprotodontia; family Vombatidae; genus Vombatus; species Vombatus ursinus. The sequence continues at coordinate 5,217,699 of NW_020943070.1, read as the reverse complement.
CACGGCACGCGAGAGACAAACCGTCCAGGCTGAGAAAAGTCTGGCATGAGACGACTACAGGAAAAGCAGCATTGGGAAGGTCAGCTGGGCAGTGGGTCAGAGTTCAGGGACGCCCAGCGTGGCCACTTAGTAGCTAGGTGACCTTGAATAAGTCCCCTCCCTACACTAAGCCTCAGTTTTTTCATCTCTAAAATGGGGATCATAACACCTGTACTACTCATTGTGAAGAAAGCAATAAAGAAGTGTGGGTTATTACTATTACTATTCTCTGCATAGTTGCCTTTATAAAAGGCAGGGAATGCAAAAATGCACAGCCCAACAGATTCTCTCCCTGGCCCCAAAGAGCTGAAGACAAGCAAGTTTTGCTTTTATCCTGTTTTCTCAGTATTTGGTGTTTGTCTCTAGGCTCTTTTAGACCACGTGCCCATGAGCAAAGCTCTACCAGAGGCCTAACCTAACTCCTGCAGCTGCTGGGGACCCTCCCAGACCACACCTGGCATTTAGCACAGGACTTGCTACCTGTCTAGGAGAACATGCGCTCCACACGGGTGTTTCCGTGTCCCTGGCACCGCGGCCAGTGGCTGGCCTGTGGTGGATGCTCACCGACTAGATATGGTCTCGCCAGGCCTATTCCATCATCCATGAATACACCCCAAGATCCTCGCAGCCATGTTCCCAATTGCTCTGCTTCTCATGACTCCAACCCAAAAGCTGGGATGCAGGGTAGGACCAGGGTGTCTGCCAATCCCTCCCTACCTGGAAGAGAAGAGCCTTGAAGCTGGGCCCGCACCCTCTCCAGCCACTTGGCACAGTTACTGAAGGACTGCTCGTTGGTCACGTCAAACACCAGACACAAGAGGTTGGGATGTTCCCACTGGGAAGGAAGGAAGAAGGAGTGAATGAAAAAGCATTCGTGTGTTGGCCACCTGAACTCTGCTGGTACAAAGGAAGAAGGTGGCCTCTGCCCTCAAAGAGCTTACACTCTAACGGGGTTTCACCCACAGATCACAGGAAAGGCCGAGGGCCTCCGGGTGCAGCAGCAGTGAAGCGGACTTCTTGGCATTCAGTCACACTAAAAACCTTAGAGAGGAAGGAGCTGTGTGAGCAGCAAGGGCAAGAGAAAACAGCAAAGGACTCCACAATTAAATGCAGCCACTGACCTCCAGCCTAAAGAGTGAGATCTGTCAGAATGTCAGAAGGGTGTGGGGCGGAGCCCTGCACAGGACCTGCAGAGAAGCCTCGGGAAACTGGGACGAGGGTCCAGTGAGCCAGGCCTCGCTCCTCAGGGGCATCAGGAACATTCTCCTTCTGTGAATGCTGCTCTGTACATCCTGAGAGGCAGCTCTGAGGGCCCAAGCTGGAACCCTCCCACTTCTAAGCTGTGTAACCTAGAACAAGGCCCTGACCCACACAGAAAGACATCATGGCTATGACAGTGGCTGCGGAGCCCTAAGACACTACACAGACCGACGTCTCTACTAAGGGCAGCGTGCTGTATTAAATGGGGGTGGGGGGAACGAGGCACAGGTGTCACCTGACCCATTCTGGCTCTGTGAGCCTGGGCAAGTACCTCCCTGTCACAGCGCCAGCCAGGGTGCTGGCCAGGGTGCTGACCCGCACTGACTGGGAGGGGGTCCCCTACATCAGCCCAATCCCAGGTCCTCTCTTTGCCCCTAAAGCACAGCATCAACGTTGGCTTTCACTGTCAGGGCCCTGGAGCATCTGGATGCAGCTCCTGGAACAAAGGCAGCTGTCTGCCCCCCTCCCCAGGGTGGGCTAGGCTGGCCCCCTACAACCAGGAACACAAGACACACTGGCTCTGGGCAACCCCAGCCAGCGCCAGAGGAGCCATTTCTGGGGAACAGGCTAGCCTGAGGGGTAGAAGTCTGGCCAGGCAAGTCTGCCCAGCCTGAAGCAGTCCCTGTAGGGCCAGGCCAGGGCACTCATAAGCTGGACTAGCTTCGGCTCAGCCCCACATTTACAAGGGGCTCTGTCTGTCCCGAGTACTAGGGATGCAGAGACAGAGAGGACTGAAGGAGCCCACACTCCAGGCGGAGCACGCAAACCTGTGCTCCAAAGGAGAAGCCCATGGAAGGCGTTCCTGTGTGGGACGCGCCTCTGAAAAGCAGAGCACTTCAGGGATGGTGGCAACAATCCCTGGACATCTCGGCCTCTCCCGGCCCCTCTTAACACCTTCCCTCTGCTCGTGATTTTCCATTTATCCTGTAAAGAGCTTGTCTGGATATGTCTGTTTGCTGTGAGTTTCTCAAGGGCAGGGACTGTCTCTTGCCTCCTTCTGTATCCCCAGCACTTAGCCCAGTCCCTGGCCTGGAGAAATGGCATGTTTAATCAATGCTGATTATTTATTACTGGAAGAAGGTGCTGAAGGAGGTGGAGCAGCTACCCCAAGGCATGCAGGGATGCAGGAGTCAAGGCCAGGCCTCTGGGATCCTGGGGATCCTGAGGCCTGATCCCTCCCTCCAGCTGGGCCACAAGGGCGCTGCCATATACATAGCCTTCTCTAGCTCTGGACACAGAGTGAATAGGTGCTGTGTGGGATGAGTCTTAGGAATAGAAACGGGGCTCTCAGACACTCACCAGCTTCTCCAACATTTCTGAAAACAGCTCTTTGCCAGCAGAATCAAAGATAAAGAGTTCCTAGAAACAAACAAAGGTGTGTCTTGTCTCTGTCACGAGGCAGGGGAGTGCCTGCTGCCAAGGCCGCCCTGGGTTTGGGGGGCATGAGGTCAGACAAAGGAACAGGGAGGGGGTCGAGCTCAGGACTGTGGCATATGAAGCACAAAGCATTCTCCCACCGACCAGAGCCAGACCCTCCCTGGCACAGGGAGCCAGGCCGAGGGCAGGCCTCGAGCTGCCCTTACTAAAAGGCCCCTTAGCCAAATGGCTTTTTTCACGTCTTGTCACAGGAAAGGCACCAAGCCCCTGTACAGGCAGAAACCCTGGTTCCAGCCTCTCCTCCAGCACAGGGGAAAAGATGGGTCAGTTACTTAACTCACCAACCTGGGAGCAAAACATGTCCTGCCTACATAGCCATGGGTGGCATCAGGAAAGGCTAACGCCTCCTCCCTGTGCAGTCCTGGCAGAGGGGGCAGACACCATGTAGTGCTCCGGTTCTTAACTTGGCAAATACTGGAATAAGTGTAGCTCAGCAGGACTGGTTTCCTTTATAACTGCATGTTTTTTATTTTATGCATTTAAAAATGTGATTGTGAGAAGATCCATAGGCTTCACCAGACTGACTGCCAGAGGGGAATGAGGACACAGAAAGGTGAAGACGCCCCGATCTAGCCCAGGGCTTTTTAAATTTTTTCCACTCGCGACCCCTTCGGCGCTTCTTCAACTTGGGGCTGTGACCCCATGTAGGGGATCTAGCCCAACCCCCTCATTTTACAGACGAGTAAACAGGCCAAGAGAAGTGATGTGACCGCCCCAAGGTGATCTCTTGGGCAGTGAGCAGTGGAAGGAGGATTCGAGGCTCGGCCACCTGACTCCAAACCGAGTGTAGCTCATGCCAAGCTGCCTCTCGGGGCTGCAGGAGTCTGGACAGAAAGGTCACCAATGCCTCTTCAGCCCACAGCTCAGGCTGCCTCATCATGGCAGGCAGGTGACTCTGGGCTCTGGGCGCTGGGGGGGTCTGACCAAAGTGATGAGGCCTTGGGGACCGTGGGCCCCTCATCTGATGCGCAGCCCGGTGAGGTAAAGAGGCCAGGCCACTGTGGCTTCCAAAGATGGGCCCAGAAGGCAGAGAGGAGGGAGGATTCACATGGAGGAAATCAAAGCCCTTTCAAGTCTCGGGTTAAGTAAGGCCCTGGATATAAACATGCACACACACGGCTAACCAGGCTGCCCAATGTCACTTTGCCCCTTGTTCCATCTCATGACACCAGTTCTGTCTCAAAGGAATGACTGCTGAGACGCCTGCCAGTCCGTCAGCTGCTGGGGCAGCCGAGGCTCAGACCCAGAGGCCGGCCAGCCCTGCACCAAGGCAGCTGATCAGAAATCTGGATGTGTGCAGGCTGCATGGATTTTTCACAATTACAATGACTAATTAACCCAAGCCTGCTAGCATTACACCTGGTGTCAGTGAATTACGCAACACTAGGTGGCCAGGGTCAGACTCTCCTGCCCTGCCAGTGCGTGGATGTTTGCTAATTAGGTACATTTTGTTTTAATACAAATCTCAGGCAGGTGGCGGCTGGAAGTCAGGCAGGCTGCATGCTGGACCTCTAGCTTTGGGATGATTTCCTAAAACCAGTTCCGTGATCTGGCTTCCAAATGCTGGCAAATATCCAGGCCGACAACTAGGAAGCCGGTCACCAACTGAGATTCACCGGCCTGACAAGACAAGGTCTGAGCGGCCCTCGGTACATCACGGCGCAGGCAAGACTTACCACACTGTCGTTCGTGTCAGGAACCGCCAAGTGCTTCACCAGCAGATCCACCCCTGTTGTCTGCCAAGGAAAGCCAAGGATTAGCAGGGGAAGGCTTCAGAGGCACGTGGGGTGAGGAGGCAGCAGGGGCTGGGGGATGCAATCTGCCCCTTGTCAATCCTTGATTTCTGAGGGGGGGAGGAGAAGCTATGAACCAATGAATGAATGAATGAATGAATGAATGAACGAATGAATGGGGATGCTCTTCCTCTCAAAGACTCCATGCAGAAGGGGATGGAGAAAGATGTTCCCCAGGTTTACATTGTGGGAGCAGGGAGGCCTTCTCACCTTCAAGGAAACTGTCATTGCCATGATCCTTGGCACTGACAGCAGCCCGCTCCGTGGAACAAAGAACACTGGGGCCACTGACCACGGGACCTCAGCCTCTCCTGGGGACCCACCTACCTCCCTCTTTTAGCCTCTTTAGCCTCTCTCCATGTTCTTTAGTTTGGAAGGAGCACAACTAACATGAAGGCAGTGGCAAGGCTCGGAGACATGGGATCTTTGCCACCTACAAGGGCCCTTCTGAGAGGTGACTTTTCTGGGCATCCACTTCCTCATCTATAAAATGGGGTCAGGGTCAGAGCTGCTCCCCACCCCCCACCCCACAGGGTTGTTCTTTTGAAAACTATACAGAACTATACAAGCGTTTATTATCATCATCATTATTCTTAGATGGGGGACAATGAGCTAAATCTAGGAGATTGCTGGGAACCTCACATGTGTCTCAGATGAAAGCAGTTGGGCCATGCAGCGGGTAGAGCCTAGGGCCTGGGGTTGGGAAGACCCGATTCAAGTGTGGCGTTGTGTGCCCCTGGATGAGCCCCTTACCCCCATCAGCTTCCTTATCTTTAAAACGGGGGTAATCACACCTCCCTCCCAGGGCGAATATGAGGGGTGAAGACTGAGAGATCTTTTATGGCCAGCGCCCTATCTGGCTGTTGCTACATGTATCCTTTCAGAATAGGAAGCCGAGGGCTCAGAGGAGAAAACCTGCTGGCATCACTCCAGCCTCTCTCAACACACAACTTTGGCTCTCATTTCCTGGGGTCAAGATCACCTGTACAAAGCTCCTGTATCTCCCCTTCTTCCCACCTCAAACCATTCCTCCTTCCCTGCTATCCCAGAGGATGAGGTGGCCCTCCTCAGTGCCCGTGTCCATCCCTCCACGAGTGCCCTAGATCCCACCCCCTCCAGTCTCCCGTGATGTTCCTTCTCTGTCTCTGTCTCTCCCTTCCCTCTCCTTCTCCCCCCTCCCTCCCTCTCTCTTCTCCCCCTCTCCTCTCTTCTCCCTTCTCTATGTCCCTTCTCTCTCCCTATCTCTTCTCCCCCTCTCCTCTCTTCTCCCTCTCCTCTCTCCCTTCCCTCTCCTTCTCTCCCCTCCCTCCCTCTCTTCTCCCTTTCCTCTTTCTCTCTCTCTCCCTTCTCTACCTCCCTTCTCTCTTCCTCTCTCTTCCCCCTCTCCTCTCTCTTCTTCTTCACTACTCTATGCTCTCCCCTCCCCAGCTTTGCTGTTCTGTTGGTGATACCACTACCCTCGCCAGTCACCCAGGCTACAAATGTTGGAGTCATTCATAATTCTTCCCTCTCTCCCACCAAGTGATCGGTCACCAAACCCTGCTGTTTCCCTGTCTATGCTTCACACTGGGGCCACAATGACGCTCACAACATTCTGTTTGCGACCATGTCCCTGCCCTGCTCCTAAGTCTCTGACGGCTCCCCACGGCCCCCAGCAGGAACCACACGTCTGGATGATCCACGGTCGGGTTCCAAACTCCCTTTGCTCCCAGTTTCAGTCTATGTCCCCTGTGCATTCTTTTCTGGGTTCCAGGCAGACTGGCCCAGTGCACATTGACCAGGCAGGCCCTGGCCTCTCCTGATTTCATGTCTATTCTTACATCATTCCTACAACTGACTGGTAACTGTTTGCCCCTTCTCAGTACTTAATTTTCGAATTTTTATTACAGTTATTTGTGGACATTTCTTATCTCCCTAAGAAACTGTCAGCTCTTTGAAGGCAGGGGCTAGGAGGTTTTTAGGCTCTGTATCCACAGGACTGGGCATATAGCGGGCACATAGTAAATGCAGACTGCACGGACCTCATGTCACGATGCTTCATGCCAGAGAACTGCTGTCCATCCAGACGGAGACACTGCTCAGATCCTTTTGGAAGAAGGATCTCCGCTGGGCTACTTCTGTGGCTACTCACTCTGACGGGCCTGATTTTTGCTAGTTTCTCTAAGGATTTCCTCCTCTTTCTTCACATCATGTTCAGCCAATCATTACTCTCTAACCTGGGTCCTAGGCTGCTTCTGGACGGACACTCACCAGTGTGTAGTTCTTCTGAAAATGAGCCCCGTCGCTCCGGAACATCTGAGCCAGGGCGCTCTTCCCCACAGCGGCATCCCCTAGGAAGTCAAAGGAACCCTGGTCAGACTTTGACCTTCCAGCCCAGACGCTAACACACTCAATGGCTACAGGAGACAGCTGCTGCAAACACGGTAATTTACCAAAGGGAAGAAAGTGATCATCAATCGAGACATTCACTGTCCACAGGAATAGAGCAGCCTTTGAAACTCACGATGGCCACCGTCTCACTTCCTGCTCGTTTACAATAACAAGCATGTATTAAGCGCTTATTGTGTGCCAGGCACCGGGCTAAGCACTGGAAATACAAAGAAAAGTCAAAGACGGTCAGTTCTGTGCTCAAGGAGCTCCCCGGCTAATGGACAGTTCTTTTGATCGCGCTACTCTAAAACAACATGCCAACAACTAGGTACGGAAGGCATTTCGTCTAAAACAGTCACACAGAAGGAGGGAAGCTCCTCGAGGGCAGTCACTTCCATGTTTGTCTTCGTAGGCCCCACCCCTCGCACAGCGCCTGGCCACTTCAACAGAAGCCAACAAGGAAATGCCGCCCCCTCTACTGACCCTGAACATTCCACGACAAAGATGCTACGGCTACTGTTAGGCACCAGTCACGTGGACCAATGTGACTAATTTCCATCTGGATGACCGAGTTCAAATCCATCTTGGACATTCGGGCTGGGTGACCTTGGGTGCCTCATTTCTGCGAGCTCTACAACGAGAGGGTGGGGCTAGATGACCTGGTCCAGCTGCAGCAGAAGCGCTGAACAGACTGACAGAGAAACCCATTCCCACTCCAGCTCTGCCTTAGTTTCTGGGCCTCAGTTCTCCCATCTGTCACATGGGGATAATAATACCTTGCAGGGTTATAGGAGGGAAAGTGTTTTTAACCCCCAAAATTCTATAGAAACGACCCTCTAAATTAATGTGGCCAGGGGAGGGTGACCAGCTCCACAGTTAGGAGACGCAGGAGGGCGCCCAGGATCCTGACCGCCTGGAAGCCCATTTTCCAGCGGTCTCCTACTAGTCTGCTCACCAGCCTATCACTGTTACTGTTTCATCCCGACAGACGCTGTTCCTCTGGCTCCACTTCCAGCTGCTCAGTTTGTTTCGCCAAACTCACCTTACACCTCCTGAGATTGATTTTCTCAGTTTTCCTTGTTACTTGATAGCACCATAAATTGGTGCCTCAAACGAAAAGGGCTCTGGCACTGAGTTCACTCTGGGAGCTGCAGACTCGCTGCAGGCGAGCCTTGGAGAAATTGAATTCCTCTCTGTCCTACGGCCCTCCAGGGTGCTGGTGTCTCTGCCTGGCTTTTACTGCCCTTTACCCTGCCCGCCTTTGCCATGGATTGCTGGCCTTTCCTGTGTTGTCCTCGCTGTTTTCATTTTGCACTACCTTCTAAGAGCCTGTTCATTGATTCCCACTGTAATGCCTGGCTCCCTGACAAAACCACCTGCTTCTTCAGCCCCTCAATCTATGACCATCTTCCTGGCTCTCCACACTCGGGGCCCTCTCTTCACCTCCACTCCCCCGACGCAGACTGACCTACTGACCTGGCTCCTCTGAGATCCCCCATCCATTCTCAGGCCTCTGCTCACTCCTGATTTCCTCCCCATGTCAAGAGCCTCTTTGAAAACAGGTGCTTGACTATTAGAACCAGCTGGGGCCCAGGGCTTTGCATCCAAGCATTCCTTTTTTTTTTTTTTTTGTTGTGGCCAAGTTTCCTCTCGCCTCCACTTCACTACCGGACCTTCTCCCCGTTGGCTCCGTGGGCACTTAAGTTGCGAGGCAGAACCTTAGGCCACTCTTGGGTCTGGATAAGCCGTTCTGAACCTCTGGGAATCTCTCCCCTCGCCCCTCCTTTAATTTGGGTGCTCCGGCTCACTGTCATCTCTGCCTGGACCATGCTCCCTTCCTCTCTCTGTCTACTGAATTTCTAGCCTGTCACCCTCCATGAAGCCTGCCCTGATGTCCTCAGATCTTCCCCCTTGGACCTCCTAGAGTGTTTGGCTTTGTGTCTCTCAAATGCACTTATCATGCATTGTAGGTTTTACTACTCTCCTAGACTGTAAGCTACATGAGGGCAGGGATCATATCTTAAACTTCGTATCTCTGCCCGTGCTCTGCTCATAATGCATGTTGGTTGCTGTAGTGAAAAAAGCGCTGCACTGAGGAGTCAGGAGCCCCGGCTTCGAGTCCTAACTGTGAAGCTTGCTGGCTGTGAGAGTACACGTACATACATCACTTAACTTCTCTGAGACTCTATTTCCTTGTCTGTGAAATGGGAATGATTATAGCTGGACTCTCTACCTGACATCATTGCGAAGAAAGCAGCTTATAAACCCTTAGGCACTTTACAAATGTCAATTAATTTTTAAGGAGATGGGGATGTTTAGTTTAGACAAGAGGTGACTTGTCAGGGAGCGGGAACGTGGCTTTTGTCTTCAAATATCGGAAGGGCCGTCAAATGGGAGGGGGATTTATTTCTTGTATGACTTCAGAGTCTACAACCAGGCCCGATGGAGAAAACATACGACAAGGAAGCACAGTTTCAGCTCAATAGCCACAATATCACCATTGACGACTTTGCTTCATAGACTGTGCCGAAGGATCCCAGGAATCTCTCATCTCTGAATTTTCTACAGTAAACAACGAGGGTCCAAAACCCAGCAATTAGAGTTGTCAAACAATGGAAAGTGCTGCCTAGTAAGGCAGTGAGTGCCCTGCCACTGAGGGGATTCGGGTGGAGGCCAGATGACTATTTGTTGGTCCTGTAAGGACAGGAGGAATGCACCGAGGCAGGGTTTGGGTGTGATGACTTTCCGATCCCTGGTATATCTGAGATTCTATGCTAGATCGGACAGTGCTCACTCGGTACTGTGCTAAATCAAGGAGTCCCACGGCCCGGGCACTCTCAACTTCCCTAGTTGGTGTAGTCCCTTCACAAGTGTCTGGTCAAAGGAGGCTCCCAGAGTCAGGAACTGATCGTGACCGTGAAAACCGACTGTTCCATCAACCACCAATGACACGTCCTCATGGCGCCTCCCCGAGTGCCTTGTAACTTTCATCTCACGCCAAACGAGCACTGGGCTCTTCTTGGGCGTAAGGTCCCCTACAATGTGTGTGTTCCAGCTGACTTCCTCATGGATTGTGCTTTCAGTCACTCACTAAGAGGCCGGCAGAGAACTGTTTACAGAGAACTGACCGTGTGGAGGGGAAACACTCTATTTGGTCCAGCAGAGGGATTCAAACCCACAGTCACAAAATGGCTTAGAAGCACATTCTCGGAGGAACAAGACAAGTGCAAACTCAGTTGGTCCAATCAGAGACTCTAAATGCTTAAGTCAGGGCTGTGGAAATGAGTGAGCTGTCAGGAGGATAAAGCTTGAGAGGCCGTGGGGCAGAGCGGCTGGGGTAGATGGAGGAGGGAACAAACACCCACCCAGAGCCAAGATAGCACTGTGAGTGGATGCAGCGGAGACCATCAAGCCAGCTGGAGTCACTGGATGATGCCGTCGCTGACCCGAGGGTTACAGCCATGGTGGGGGACACAGGGTGGCTGGGACATTGCCGACTGGTCTTGTTGAAAATGCTTTCTTTGCTCAGATGGTGGAGAGAGCGACATGAATCACTGCTCTTCTGGGTCTTTCCTATGATCAATGGGAAAGAGCCATGTAGGGAAAGAAAAGCAATGAGTCCTTGACAGGAAGGAGCTTGGGCTGACCAAGGAGAGGGATGCTGGGCAGAGAGGGCTTGGGACCCTCGACTGAATGTAAGCATCGTTTACTTTAGAAAATGCAGAGATAACAGATTCCTGGGATCCTTCGGTAAAGTCTATGAAAGTCAGTACAAGAGGGATGGGGATTCATCATAATAAAATTCTGCCCAGACACTTCTCATTGATGCCAATCTTCATTCCAATCAACGGGAGGGGAAAGTGTCTAAAGAGAAGGATGTAGCTAAAGAGGGAGCTCATTAAATACACTTGAATTTTTAAAAGGACTTATAAAAGAGAGGGAAGTGAGAGCTGGCACCCGAGGACAAATATTTAAAAATGGCAAAGTCCTCCTCTAAGAAGAGTGTCAGGAAGGCTAACGCCCAGCACCAGTACATGAATGCAATAAATGCCAAACAACAAACAGGGCTATTTTTGGACTAAGAAGAAGATTAAAGAAGAACTAGACCTCCTCTTCCCCATATCTCCCCACTCAGTGGGGACGAGAAGTTGATGACAAATGACAGAGATACACAGAACTCCTCAATCCTATTTTCTCTATGGTTTCTCTACTAAGGAGAGAAAGACAGAATCAAGGTGGTTAATAGGAACTGAAATCCAGGAGAAGTAATGAGAGGAGAAAGCATTGTGCTACTTACTCCTGAACGAGGGTAAGTCACCTTGGTCTGCAACAATCACACCCAGAATAACCCAAAGAACTTGCAAATGGTTAAAAAAAGTTGATAATGAGCTTTGAGGAATTGCTGCAAATAGAAGGGGATGCTGTGGGAACGGAGAAGACAATTTCCTGATTTTGAAAAAAGAGAATATTCATTCATCTATTCTTTAAACCACAGTCCAGAAAGACTAACACAATTTCCTCATAAAATTCTAGATCAGGTTATGACAAAGACAGTTTTCGAGCACTTTGAAAGGAAGGGGTGATCACTAAGAGCCAGCATGGGTTCTCTAAGATCAAGTAGGCCAATCTAACTTTGTTTTCTTTTTCAACAAGATTACTAGACTTGCATTTCAAGTCAAATATATTTGAATTTCATCAAGTCACTTAATAAAATATTTCATTATATTCCAGTTTATAAGAGGGGATATAGATTAGATGCTAATACAGATGGGTGGGTTTTGGAGCTGGCTGACAAAGAGAGGCTTCTACCAACTCTGCTGGGCTAATTTCATGATTTCTTCAACCCCCAATTCTTCCCAAGGCAAAGAATGAATGGTTCGGAGGCAGTCAAGGCGGGTGTTTCTTCCACGTGAGAAACCATTCCAATACCTTAACGCAGGGCCACCAATCAGGTGGCAGACTCATGTCCTCGGGAGCTTACTGCCTGCTGGGGCAGAACCAAGAACGATGGGTAGACACGTACTGTAAAGATTCTAATGAGGAGGGTCAATGGGAAGTGAAATGGGGATGTAGTAAAAGCTGGTGACGGCATTCATTAGGGCTTCTTACTCGGACTCAGGTTGGATGAGATGTTCCCACCTTGGTGATTAAGAGCTGTCCAGCTGATAGTCAAAGGAAGTAGCTGTGAGACCTGGACAAGAGAATTAGGGAGGTCCCTCTAACTCTGCCTAGGTGATCTTGGGCAAAGCACTTCTTTCTGGGCCTCAGTTTCCTCACTTGTAAAATGAGGGTGGTAGATGAGATGGCCTCTGAAGTCCCTTTCATCTCTGTATCTCAGATCCTACGAGAATGGAGGATTTCTCCAGTGAGATGCCCTGGGGTTCTCACCCACCAGGTCAGTTCAAGAGTGCTATCACTGGGTTTAAGGCTTTGCTCTGCACTCACTGAACCACCTGTTGAGTACTGGGCCCAGCTGCAGGTCCCCCATCATAGAAGGGACACTGGCAAGCTAGAGTGCATAAACAGGAGGGTCTTCAAAGAGAAAAGAGATAACATAAACAATGACACAGGGTCAGCGGAAGGAATGAGGGAGGCAGTGTGGCAGAGGGGATGAAGGACCAAAGGCCTGGATTTAAATCCCAGCTCTGTCCCTTCTCCCTCAGGTGACTTTGGTCAGGTCACCTCCCCTCTGAGCCCCTTTCTTCATCTGAAAAGTGAGGGACAGAGCAGGTGATCTGGTTCTTTCTAGGATGAACACTGTGTGGTTCCATGTTGAAACAGGAAAAGGTGGAGAGAGAGAGGACATTTCAGTCTTCAGCCATTTGAAGACCCTAGTTCTTCTTCCCCGGGGAAGACGGATTATCCCGTGCCCTGGAGGGTATAACTGGGAGCAGTAGAAAGGGGGATGGGGCTGACTTTGGTTTAGCAAAAGGAAAAATGTTCTAACAATTAGAGCTGGGGGAAAATGGAATGGAATGCCTGGGGGAGGGGGAGGGAGTTCCCTATCACTTTAGGTCTTTGAACAGAAGCTCTTATTAGATGTATTGTAGATGAAATTTCCTACTTTTGCCCAGAGACTGGATTAGATCTATAAGGTCCCCTCCAACTGTAAGAATCTAGTCTTCCAGGTTCATTAAAGACAGGAGCAGGCAAGAGAAGGGCATCATTTGACATGGAGAGGGAAGAGGGGTTGCCAACCTACCATAATGGGGCAAAGCATGAATCACATCCTTAAATAAACTTTTAAAGACAAATTCAGTTGGTGGGGAAGCGGTTACAGACTCGAGCCATCATGGGGGAAAAGGGAGGTGGCTGGAGGTGGCTGGAGGAAGCAGGGTAGAGCTCCCGTGGGGCCTGGATGCTGGAGGAGGAAGTACCATCAGGAAGCTTCCTATATTAACTCATTTCTCTTGCTAATTAGGTACTAAGTCCTCTCAGACCTTACACATTGTTTTTGGGGAGGAGGGTCAAACCCGGTCACCCCACCCTGTGACCAGTGCTGATGACAGCGTTCAAAGATATGACAGCAAGAGGTTGCCATCGACCTCCTCTTCACCAAATACCTCTTCTTGATCTTCATCCTCTTTGACTTGCTTAGAACACCTGACATTCCTTGAAATTCACCGGATACTTGCCTGTGTGACCCTGAATAAGCTGCTTAACCTCTTTAGGCCTCACCTGTAAGAAGGGAGGAGACGGGGCTGGGGTACATGGGGTCCCTCTGAAGCTAGACTCTTCCCCTCCCCTGTGATGGGCAGTCCCTTAAGCTCCTTTGAGGGCCACCTTCCTGTCACCTGGATTTGCCAAGGTTTGGTCCCAGACTCTCCTCTCTTCTCTCCTGGCCTTCTTCTTCCTGAGCTCCCATCTCCTCCCTCGGATCCAACTTACTAGCTGACTCTCAAATCTTTATCCTTGGCCCAGTCTTCCACATTTCCAACAGCCTGCTGGTCATTTTCACTTGGGTGTCAGGCCTTCCCCTCTGCACTTAACACATCAAAACCCTAATCACCAAGTGCCACCAATTCCCTCCCGAAAAATGGCCATTTTCGGCTGACTTGCCCATTTCTGTTAATGAGCCCTGGCTCAAAACTTCAGTCATTTTGGACTCTCCCTGCCCAGATTCCCCAAAGCCTCGTTAGACACCGAGCCTTGTCAAATCTTTCTTCACAAAATCTCACATCTGCGTCTTTCTTCCTATTAGCAGCACCAACACTCTGGTTTGGGCCTCGGCACCTCATTACCGATCGGAACTCCCACCCGCCCCGCAGCTTCCACCAGATTCAGCTTCCTGACACTGCTTCCCCTCGGCCACTCCCTGCTCAAAATTCTTCCAACATTCCCTGCCGTCTCTAGCACTTCTTCCCCTGGCATTTAAGACCCTCTTGAATCTGTCCATAAACTCTGTGGCCAATCCCATCTCTTCCTCCTCCTTCCATAAACCCTCTGTGAGAGTCAAAATAGCCTATTTGGCATGTTCCAACTACTTGCACACCCCTCTTTGCTTATGCTTTTAAAGGATCACAGATTTAGAGGTGGAAAGGACTCAAGGGCTGTCTAGTGCCTAACCTCCTCATTTTACGGCTGAGGAAACTGAGGCTGAGCAAGGTTAAGGGACTTGCTCAGGGGAACACAGTTCCTAAGTATCGAAGGCAGCCTTTGATCCAGGTCTGCTCTGACCGCTGTCTTTTCTTCTTCCTCTCAATGTTTCTTTCTCCCTCTCCCTCCCAGGCCACCCTGGACAGCCTCCTATCTCTTCTTCATCTAGCCAAGCCCTATGTGAGGACCAGAGTGGAAGATGCAGGTCGGCAGACTTGGATCAATGTAAGGGGGAACTTCCAAAGACTTGGGCTAACCCCAAATGGAATGGGCCCCTTTGTGAGGGACTCACTGTGCTTCCCTGCCTGCTCCCCCAGCCCCAGTTCCACGGAGTCAGGAGACACCGAGACTCAAATGAGTGGGAGCATTTGAAGGATGACAAATCCTGGCTCTGCCATTTGTGGTTGGTGTGATCGGGGAAATCACTGAGCCTTTCTAAGGCTCAGCTAACGCACTTGTGAAGTGGAGCCAACCGTGCAGCCATTTCAGAGATCAAGGGAAACATCTGGAAACTGTTAGGTGCTCTACGATAATCACTATCATTTACAGAGCACCTACTGTGTGCCAGGCACTGTGCTAAGCACCTGACAGTCCTCTCCTTTGCTCCTCACAACAGCCCTGGGAGTGGGTGCTGACCATCAAGTGTCGATTCAGGTCAGACTTGTAGAAAGAGGACTTGGCCCTCAGCCCCTGCCATCTGAGAGGCTGCTGGTCCCTTCCTTCAAGGCCACGTCAGAGGTCACTTCCTCCAGGAGCATCGATCCTTGCTCCCCAGCCAATGAAAGGGATCTCTCCCTCCTCGAGCTGCCCCGTCCTTCCACTTGGGCCTCTGTTTGAACATTTCTTAGATTTGTCAGTTATTTGGGCATGAGTCTCCCCCCTGCATTAAACCATAAGCCCTCTGCGCTCACTTATTTTTTTTAAGTCACCAGGGCCTAGCACAAAGTGGATGCTTAACACATGTTTGTTAGGAGGGAAAGGACTTAATTCTCTTGAGGGACATTTTTGACTCAGGGCCTGCTGCATGCCCAGCACGAGGCCAGGTGCTGGTGGAGGCACAAAGGTCACCGAGTAAGATACAAGCTCTCTAGTCTCAGAGGACTGACGGGACCAGAGGTCATCGAGGGCCTCACCCCTTTATGGGCAAACTGGTGACCTGGCCATGTCAAAGGCAGGAGCCGAATGCCTGGGATGATGAAGATCAAACACAAGGCACTTCCCACCGAGCAAGGGGGTGCCATGTTGGTGAGAATGATGGCTCTGTCTAATGGGTTCATTTACCAGGTTCTGACCCATCGGGAGGACCCCGCTGTCAGGGAAGGAGGCAGAACCGCAGAGGGCAGGGGAAGGCCCAGGACCCTCTGTCACTTTCTGCGGGCTGCCCGATGACCCTAGGACTCTCTGGGGCCCTCCTCGCCCTAAGGCTCTATGAAGAGAAAGCTTGGTATGGAGGAAAGACTTTGGAATCATCGGAGCTGAGTTCAAATCCTGACAATCACCCACTAAATCAGGACTCTTTCCTAAGAGCAAAAGGAAAAAGGGAGGGTAAAGAAAAGCTCTCTCCCTCTTGCAGCTGCCCTCAAATAGAACAGGCTGTGAGTTCTCTGTCACTGAATGTCTTCAAGCAGAGAAGAGATGCCAGGTCTGAGTGGCTACCTCTAACACCAGGCATTTCCTAACTTGACCCCCTTGTTCACTCCCTCCCTCCCTCTTCCAATGATTTTTTGTGGAATGCTGCACACACTTTGCCTTTCCTCCTCTGCGCCAGGACAGAATTTGGAGTCCGAGAACCTGGGTTTGGAGGCCAGATGTTTCACTCACTGCCTGCGTGATGTCTTAGGACCCCAGACTCAGAACTCGGTCACAGGCCATCGAGTCCAGACCTCTTATTGTAGAGAGGAGGAACCTGAAGCTCAGAGCAGACCAAGGACCTGGCCACCTAGCTAGTAAGTAAGCAAGTAAGCTGAGACTCGAACCCTGGGCGCTGGCTCCAAACCTGTGCTCCTTCGATCGGACCGCACGCCCCTCTCCTCTTTCGTAAAATGAGGAGGGGGCCCAGACAATCCCCAGAGTCCAGGGAGCCTAGGCTGGACTTTCCCAGCAGAAGGTCAGCTGTCTGAGGCCAGGGCCCGGCTCAGGCTTCCCTCCACCATCTCAGGGTGTGAGTCACAACTCAGACGAGAAGTTGCAGGGAAGATGCTGTTGGGAGGAGAAGTATTCACCGGAAGCGCCCTATCCTGATGAGAGCAGAGGCCCCCAGAGAAATAAACAAGCGTGGAGGCAAACAGATTTTTAAAAGGTAAATAAATAGATATAAAAACCTAAATAAATAGACAAATAGAGAAATAAAAACCTAAATAAACAGGTAAATAGGTAAGCAAAGAGGTAAACAAATAAATGAGTAAAGACATAAATAAATAGGTAAATAGATAAACAGATGAATAGGTAAACAAAAAATGGGATCCCAGACAGTACAGCAGCACATTGGAGGCGCTTAATAAGTGCTGAAGTGGACTGCAAGAGCCGACTTGGAGCTGACAGACAGCTGTGGGATTCTGGAGACTGTCGGGCAGGAGGGGCAGCTGTGGTGTAGTGGAGAAAGTGTCGGCCCCGAAGTCAGAGAACCGGGGTTCAAATCCCCAGCTCTGCTGCTTGGAATCATGGCTCGAGAGCTGGAAGGGTCCTCAAAGGCCATCCAGTCCAACCCCCTCCTTTTCTTGTTGTTTTTCTTTTGTTTTTTTTAACGTGGGGACGTTGAGGTTCACAGGTGAAATGACTCAGAACGAGCCTGAGAGTCAGAGGGCACCGGAGACCTCCCTGGACGTGCAGACCGCTGCATTTTGTACATGGGGATCCTGCGGGCCTAGCCAGATTTGGGGCTGCAAGGGACCGCTGAGATCCTCTAGCCCAACCTCATTTTACTGGTGGGGAAACTGAGGCCAGGAGAGGGGAAGTGATTGGCCTAGGGCCACACAGTGTGGAAATAACAGCTGGGATTTGAACCCCCACAGTGAGTCTTTGGACGTCACCCCCGGGAGGCTCTTTCCTGTGCCACTTCCTGAGTGACTGTGGGCGACCTGGGCCTCATTTTCCTTTCCTGTGAAATGAGAGATGTGGATCCCGTGGCCTCTGGGGTCCCTTCCAGCCCTAGATCTAGGATCCCATGACCTCTCTGTGCCTCAGTTTCCTTCTCTGTAAAAGGACGGGGCTGGACTCTAGCTCTAGACCCAGGACCCTCTCTGTGCCTCAGTTTCCCCCTTCTGTGGGGAGGAGGCTGGGTGCCATGGGCTCTGAGTCCCCTCCAGCTTAGGCTCAGGACCTTCTCCGTGCCTCAGTTTCCCCCGTCACAGGGATGAGCCTGGGCAGCTTAGCCTCTGCGGTTAGGGACCCAGGGCCCGCTCCGTGCCTCAGTTTCCCCCTTCTGTGGGGAGGGGGCCGGGCGCCATGGCCTCTAAAGCCCCTCCAGCTTAGACCCAGGTCCCTCTCCGTGCCTCAGTTTCCCCGTGGCCACACCGTGACCCCGTGACCTCAGGCTCACCTGCCAAGATGCACTTGGCCGCCAGCTTGACCATGCTCGCGGTAGGGGCAGGGAGGCCGGGCCGGACTCGGGGTCCAGTCAGTCGCTGCAGGCTCCCAGCCCCGCTTCGATCGCCGCTCCCCCTTCTCCACTCCGGCTTCCCTAGCAACGAAGCCTCCCTAACGACGACGCCCGACCGCCCACCGCCGCCCGGTGCTCGCACCCCATTGGCCAGGTCGCCCGCCCTTCGTGTGCGCCGGAAAGCGTGGCGGGGGAGGGAACTATGCGTAACGTGAGGCGGGAATCTTTCTGCTTCATTTCAATTCGACAAAGAGCCTGCTCATCAAAACCATTCCATCGACTGAATGGTCAATAGTCTATATCAATCATTCCAACTTCCCACCCCTTTCAGGACCGGGACTCCACCCCCACCGGATTGCCAACTTCATTTAGCGCCACCGGAAAATAACCGTCAGGCTGGTCACCCTAGCAATTGGTGACGAACACTCTTCTGATTGGTCAAAGTCTCGGCCGTACCAAGTCGAGAAAAAAAGGAGAGAATAAGAATAGTACGTCATCCCCTCCTACGTTTGGAAATTGGCTCACCCTATTGGAGGCGTCTCGCCAAAGCTGCGCCTGCGCAAGGAGCGAGAGGCTGCACGAATCCTGATGTTACGGTTACACAGATGTGGAAAATGTAGCCAATGCGCGTGATACGATGTATGTCAGCCCCCAAGTGACCACGTTTTAGCGCCCAGTGATGCAACGCCTCTGGCTTACATTGAAAAGAAGGGCATGATGGTGGGAAAGCCTTTTTTTTTTTAGTTGTTAAATTAAAGTTTGTAAAGTTTTTTTTCCCCTCCCACTCCTCCCTCCCCCCAACCAGGACCATAAGAGAACAGGTGTGTGTTTACCTGGTGTGTGCAGAGAAACAGTCTCCCCCTCCCTTCTTCTCTAGTCCTACCAGTGAAAATCAAGAATCTGTAGAAGTCTCTGAAAGATAGTTCATAAGAGCATAGATTGAGAGCTTAGAAAGACACCCAGTCAACACCTTCCTTATACAAATGAGGAAACTGAGGCTGAGGTAAGCCAAGAGATTTACCCAAAGTCAAACAAGTATTACATTACGATTTGAACCCAGGTCTTCTAACTTTAGATCTATATTCTTTGACAGTGCCAGGCTGATGCTGCTCTGTTACCTAGAGTTCATGACCTTAATATGTGTGTATGTGCATGTATATACATATGTGTGTGTGTATATATGGAGAGAGAATTATATGTAACTCCATCCATCCATCTATATGTATCTATGTATGTATGTATCTATCTATCATCTATCTCTATCAGTAGATAGCTCTGGGACCTGCCAAAGACACTCACTAGTCACTTCTCTCTGCTTCACTTTCTCCATCTGGAAAATGGGGCTAATAGCACATGTCAGGGTTCTGGGCATCAAAATGAATTGACTTATCAGTGCTCTGAAAACCTTAAAGCTCTGTGCAAAATACTTGCTATTATTATTTTATTTTGTAGATCTAAAAATACGATTCTTAGAAGGGATCCATCCATGGGATTCCCCAGACTACCCAAGGAGTCCAGAACACAAAAAAGTTGAGTCTTCGTTGTGAAGGAAAGAGAGCTGGATTTGAAGGAGTCAGTGGATCTGAGTTGTAGGGGACCCTGGGTCCTTGGACACATCGTCTCACTTGCTTTGGCTTCGGTTTCCTCATCTATAAAAAGGGGGTGATAATCCTGATACTACCCAAGGTACTTGGAGTAATTCAGGGTAAGTGATTTGTAAATCTTAAAGCTCTATTACAGGATTTAGAGCTGGAAGGAGTTTCAGGGATCATTTAGTCTAATGCCTTAATTTTACAGAACTGGGACTCAAAGCCAGCACCTTTGAATCTAAACCCATTGCTCTCTGCATCACACTTAATTGAACTCTGTCTCCTTTTACCTCTGTGCCCCTCAGAAGATTTAATACATTGCTGAGCAAAGAATAGGGGCTTGATAATTATTGACTGATGGCAGAAAGAATGAAGAATGTGACATTTTCATAAATCGTTCCTTTTTTTTATTTTCGGTCAATACCTGTGATTTCATCAGCTTATGGAGTTCCAAGATATGGACTTCCCCTCCCTTTTTCCCCCTCCCCAGGAAGTGGGGGGCCACTGAGAGCCTAAGTGATTTTTCTTTGGTCTCACAGTTTGAGTAATGAGTATTTGTCAGAGATAGGACTTGAACTCAGGTCTTCCTGATCCCACAGCTGGCCCGTTATCCTGCCTCTTATAAAAATCACTATATGTGACTGAAAACCACAGTGGAATGATGGTAGGGTGTTCTCTAAAGTGATGTAGAATAGGTAGGGTTAAGCAATTGGATGCTAAATAGGGAGCTGTAAGAATTTTCTAACCTTAAGTCAGATAGAGGCTTTGGTCAGAGACATAGCTCTTAGTGAGCAGGGAGTATTGGTTAATAGGCCTCATGCTCCTGGGTGCCGCTTAGTTGGCTGAGCATTCTGTATTCCAACGATCTTGATGCCTCTGAAGATTTCCTTCTTTCCTTCATGCTGTGCATTTAAAAGCATGATTCAGAGAAGGGATCTTTACCAGACTGACCACCCAAAGGATCCATGATACAAAAAAAGTTAAAAACCACTGTTTTAGACTAGTTGAGGAAAGTCCTTGAAAACCATTGAGTGAATTGCAGTAATGTTGCATAGGAAGTCTCTTCCAATTAAGTGAGGTGTTTGGTAAGGGTTTGTGGGTTCTGGAAAAATCATGGAGCTTGGCCAGGGCTAAGCAGATTTGTGTAAACAGAAAGGAGAATGTGGGTGAGTGGGGGAAGTGGTGGTGGAAGAGGAGAGACCTAGGACTTAGTCTGACACATATGTACAATGTTACAGATAGAAGGGACCATAAAGCTTAGAATGTTAGATCTGGGAGGGTCCTAAGAACAGGGGATGTCAGGGCTGGGAGGGGCCATAGGACAGGGAAGGTCAGGGCTGGGAGGATAGGAGGACACAATGTCAGCTAGAGAAGGACTTTAGAAATAATTTGATACAGCACCCCTTTTTGACAGAAGAAGAAGCTGAGACCTAGCAATGGCCTCACCCAATGTGGCACAGCTATCCAGTAGCAGACAGACATAGAGAAATGGCTGCTAACAGTTGTTTTCGTTGAGCGTGGAGCCCTTGAGAGGGCTGAATCACTTCTCCCAACGACAAACTGCCTGCATATTCACTGCAGCTCTCCCCCAGTGACAGCAGCAATATTTCACATGCAGGGCTCGTCTTCATCATGCCCAGCTAAGGGCCATTTCTCATTCTGCCTGTAACACTCTCCCATTCTCTTTAGCTTAGTCTCTCCAGGAAGCATTTTGTATCACATAGAGTCAAGACAGATGGCAGTGTGTTGTCAAAGCTAAAAACAAGTTTGAAAGTGTCTCTGCGAATTGGCTGTGGCCAAACCTGGCACTTGGGAATAAATATAGGCCCTTATGTCATGGGCATGTAGACAGATAGACCTCAGAACAGGGGATGTCAGAGCTGGGAGGGACCTTAGAACAGGAGATGTCAGGGCTGGGAAGGGGCCTCAGAATAGGGAATGTCAGAGCTGGGAGGGTCCTTAGGACAGGGAATGTCAGAGCTGGGAAGAGCCTTAGAACAGGGAATGTCACAGCTGGAAGTGAACTTGGAACAGAGGATGTCAGGGCTGGAAGGTTCCTTAGGATTGGAAATGTCAGCTTTGGAAAGACTTCAGAATATAGAATGTCAGAATTTAGAGGGACATTAGAACACAAAATATTAGACTTGGGAGGGCCCTTAGAACCTAGAATATTAGAGCTGGGAGGAGACCTTAGGACATAGAAAGTTAGCGATAGAAAGGAACTTTGAAGATGATTTAATCTGACCCTTCATTTTACCAATGTGGAGGCCTGTGCCTGGAGAGGGGAAAAGGGACTTGTTCAAGATCACCTTGTTGGTCATTGGGAAAGCCAAGGCTAGAATCCAAGTCTTCTAACGCTCAGTATTGTGCTGCCACCTCTACACAAGCCACAGTACAGTAATATTTGGGCGCAAAGTGTCAGATGATGGCTGGATGCCCATAAACAAATTAACATCTTTTGCCTTTATGCCAAAGGTGGTACCCAGACCAGTTTTCATTAGCCTGGTCACTGTTACTATCCCTTTTTCTTTATTGCCTGTAAGAAATAATGTAGAACATTTTTAAGAAGTCAATCCGAGTTGACCCCAAAGAAGAGACAGAAGACACCTTCCTAATTTCTTTGCAGGGGTGGGTGGGTAGGAAGGCCTACGCATTACCAGACCTTTTTGATATATTGGTTAGTTTTGCCAAACTGACTTTTTTCCTTTTTATTATTTGTTTTGTTCCCCCCCGCCCCAGGCAGTGGGTTTAAGTGACTTGCCCAGGGTCACACAGCTAGTAAGTGTTATGTGTCTGAGGCTGGATTTGAACTCAGGTCCTCCTTAATCCAAGGCTGGTGCTCTATCCACTGCGCCACCTAGCTGCCCCCTATTATTTATTATAAGGCAGAGATTCTTAACCTGGGGTCCATTGCCCAGGTACAGATTTCAGGGCCCATGAAGTTAGATGGAAAAAAATGAGATGATAAAGGTCCTTTTAGACTTCAATTTCAGATCCTGTGAGTTGTCTGGGGCATCACCCAGAGCGGAAGATTTGAACCCAGGTCTCCTGACTCCAAATCAAAGCTGTTCCTTCTTCCTGACTCTTGGTGCTGTGCTTTGCTGGGCTTTCAGGTAAGGGAGTTCTCAGGACAGCAGCCTGAGGCTCCAGGCCGGGCCCAGAGCTTTCACTATGGAAAGTCTTCATCTCAATGAATTTTCTCCAGATTTTACTCATTGAAAGAGGCCTATTGTTCTTCAGAAAGTGAAAGCATGATTATTTAAATTATTTGCGATTCTTATGTTTTTTCCTCGGGGGAAGAGTTTATTGGCAGTAATCGATTTCTGAGAAATTGTTTTGTCTTCTGATTTCCTCTAACACTCTTCCATTGCAGGCGCTATGCTTTGTGCCTGGGGAGAGGTATGTTGTGGTGATTGTTACTATTCCTTTGTGGTGTTTAGACAGTTCTTGGGGCTTTACTGAGGGCTTATGCTTAGCCATTTTTTTCTTTTCCCCAATTAATCATTGAATTATGCCTTTGTGGTACTATATTCACCTCCTAATGTAACCCCACTGCCTTCTCCGTGGAACTCCCCTTTGTAACAAAAAGAAATTGGACCAAAAGTCAATCAACAATCCCCTATGTAGTGTGGCAGAATAGTTTAGCATAGAGTATGGAGTAGAATTTAATACTGTATTCGACACTCGGCACTCATGGTTCCCCACATTTCTTTCAAGGGAGGCATAACTCTTCTTTTCTCTGGGGCAGCATTTTAAGATTGTTTTCATTTATATTATATTTTTAAAGAGTTTTAATTTAAAAAAACTTTTTTTTAATGGTTCTTTTAAAGTTACAAGTGTTTGTGTTTGTTAATTAGCCCTTCCACTATCCTCCACCTAATTAAGATGATTAACCCTCCCCCTCCAAAAAAAAGAACATTCCTGGGTCCATTGCTACAGCCGGGCAGAATAAATGTCCACATCAGCTGAGCTCGAAAACATGGCCCATTCACAACCTCCATTTTCCACCTCTGTGGTGGGTGGGAGAGGTAGCCCTTACATTATGAAATCACAATTTCAGTTCTGCTGTCTTGGCCTCAGTTCTTACAGTCTTCTCATATTTCTCCAAGTTCCCCCATTCATCATTTCTTGCAGTACAATAATATCCTGTTACATAAATATGCCCCGTTGTCCACCCACTCCTTAATTGGTGGCACACATCCTGTTTCCATGATGTCTATTGTCTTATTCCTCCCTCCCTTCCTCCCTTTCCTTCCTTCTTTCTTTCCCTTCCTCCCTCCCTTTCCTTCCTCCTTTTCTTCCTCCGGACCTATGATGTCATTGATGCAGGGTGAGGAGACTCCTTTCAGCAATGCTTCCTAAAGCGCTGAGAGGTTAGGTAACTGACCCAGGGTCTCACATCAAGTATATGTCAGAAGTTGAATTTGAATGTAGATCTTCTCGAGTTGGAGGTCAGTTGACTTTCTTTCTCCATTATTTCCTAATAAAGTTAATGGAACCTTAGAGGTGGAAGGTTACCTGAGGGGGTCAGCTAGTCTCTAATCCCCACATTATAGAACTGACCATTATTATTATTATTATTAATAAAAACTCATCAGGCCTTGCTCATGCTTCTGTGGTATAGAAAGGCATGGGAGCTGGATCTCAAAGATGTAGGTTCTGGGTGACCTGGGGCAGGTGTCTTCCCTTCTCTGGGCCTCAGTTTTCTCCCCATCAAAAAGAGGGAGTAGGACCAGAATCCAGAGGATATCTGAATTCCCTTCTAGCTCTAAATTCCTAAGCATTAGGTTCGGAATTTCATTTGATACACAATTCTTGGGACTGCCACAAGAGGTCAGCAGCAGCTGAGGAAACATCCATCTCCAGACCAGCCTAGCCCCATGTTCCCTGCTAAATGTCTTGAATTTTTTTTCGTACTTCCATTATTTACAGTTGAACAAATAATCTTTCTAGTGCTATCTGTCAGCCACTCAACCAGCCCACTTGAGTTCTTCAGCAAAGCTCCAAGAACCTCTTTCTTAGAAATATTGGCTTTTAGTGTGTTCTGCCTTCCAGGTGCCCATCGAGATCCTGAGGACACTTGGTGTGATGGAGGTGGGCCAGGGAAGCCATACTAATAATGTAGTTGATCATTCCTCTGGCCGCTGGTTGTTGTTCCACCAACCCTGTGCGCCATGTTTTCTCCTTACACCTGTCTATGTTCCTCCTACCGTCTGTGTTTCTCCATACTCCTCTATGAAGCACATGGGCCATAAGAAGGACCCAAACAATATGGGATGGCCACGTCCAGGCCCAAGCAAACTCAACAAAGGTAAATTTGGCTTGGTGGCCATCCCACCTCCCTTTCTTTACCCCTCTTCCTTGGTTCCCTTCATCCTATTGTCGATGCCCTCTCTGGGCAAGAGTCTTTTGGTTTAGACTTAACTCTTTCTTCGCCCAGGTCACTCAGTAAACACATGGTTGTCAGGTAGGGAGGCAGAATGGTAAGTGGAAATTGTGTGGGACTGGGAGGGAAAGGTCCCAAGTTCAAATCCTGATTCTGCCTCTTATTGCCTATGTGATGGTGGGCCACTCACTCCAATTCCCTGGGTTTGTTTCTTCATATGCAAAATGAAAGAATTGTACTAATGGCTTCTGAAGTCCTTTGAAATTCTAAATCTATTTATATTAAAAATACCTGCCCAATCACCTCATTTTTGGATGGGAAAACTGAGGCCCACAACTAGAACAACCCCAACATTATCATAGGATCATAAGGGATCCTTAGGGATCAACAAGTCGCCCAGCACTGATGATCGAGTGATGGAAGAGGAGTCAGAGGTGTAGTTCAACCCCTCATTTTACAGATGAGTAAACCTCATAGAGGTGAAGTGACTTAATCAAGGTCACATAGACAGTAAGAGGCAGAGCCAATATTCAAACTCAAGTCCAGTAACTTTGAGTTCAGTGCTCTTTCTGCCATGAGACCCTGTCTCCCAAACCTCTCCTTTTATAGTTGTGGAAACTGGGGCCCGAACAAGAGAAGGGGTTTGACCAAGATCCAATCGGGTAGTTTGTGACTTAGCCAAGAGCTTACAGCTAGATCCTCTACTGCTCTTTCCATCACATTATGAGAAGTCCTCCCCACAGTAAAAATGAGTGTCTGTGCTTCAATTTTGGCAGGGAGGATTGATTCCGGGGCATCTGGACCTTGTTCTCTAAGTCCCACTTTGGGTCAGATTTCAAAGTCCTAGGGTAGACCCAAACTTAGAACCCCTCCCCAAAGCAAAGAGTTGAAGTCATTGTGAACATCGATGTTTGATTCTCACTCCTTACGGGAATTTGGGTAAGACTCCTCACCTTTCTGAGTGCCATCACTGGAGTCTTTAAAAGGAGGCTGGCCAGTTGTTTCTATATGCTGAGCTGGTATAAGTGCCCTCTGACTTTTGCAACCCTAGGGCAATGGCTTGATGGTCAAACCTTAGTTACAGCTCTACTGCTTTCCTAGTGTTTGACTGTGAGCACTTTGATATCTTTGTTTTATTTCACAATAAGTCTTTGTTGAATTGGAACAAAAATAGAGAAGGCAAGCTTCCTACTTGTTGAGGATGTCATGGAGGAGAGGGGCTCCCTCTTCAAGCAGAGGCTGGACTAGATGAACCTTGCTGTTCATCCTCTGAGATACGGTGATTTCCCCTCCCTAACAATGTTAGTGGGGAATGTGTTTTATAAACCTTGTTGTTCAGTCGTGTCTGACTCTTCATGACCCCATGGCACATAACACACACCAATACTGTCTGTGGGGTTTCCTTGGCAAGGATAAATCTAAAAGTACACTAACGGGCTGAGTAATAATTTTTCTGTTCATCACATTCTCTGAGGTTATTGATTATCGTTCCAAATTAAAGGGGGCTCTGGGGATCTCTAAGATGCCACTGACAGGACAGGGCTAGCTTATTTGGGGTGCCAGGTGAGGACCTTTCTAGGCAGTTGCCTTCTCAGAAGGAAGTCTGAGAGGCCATCTAGTTCACCCCTCTCATTTGTCAGGGGCGAAAACTGAGTCCTGGGAAAGCTGGTCGACTCGTCCAATGTCGAGCAAATGGTATCAGAGGCAGGATTCGAAGCAAGGTCCTTGACCCAGAGCTCTTGTCCAGCACACACCTGCCTCCTCTAGCATAGACTTTTTGTAAATCGTCTGGGTTCAGGCCATTTCCACGTGGCCTCTGCCTGACTCAGCACATTCTGTGAAGGACCTGGAACAGCTTCTCAGTGGCCCTGCAGAACCGATTTGCCTGGATTCGTTACTCAGGACCTCATGGGCCTGTATGTAATGGAAAGTGTGACAAGTGGTGCAAGACGGGAAAGAATAGAAATTGAAATGGAGGAGGGAGGGAGGGGTTGGGGGAGAGCGGCCAAAGTCAGCACTGCAGAGGCCATTACGGACTCATGAGATGGAAAGCAGTTCCTGGCCACCAACCTTCTTAGGGGCCCAATGCAGGGCTTTTTTTTTTTTAATTGACCTTTAAAGAATGTGGTTGAATATGGTATTAGAATGTCAGAGCTAGAAAGATCCTTAGAATATGCAATGTCAGAGCTGGGAAGGGCCTGAGAACAGGGAATGTCAGATCTTGAGGGAGATGGGGGGAACCTTAGAACAGAAAGTATCAGAGCTGGAAGGAATTTTAGAATATGTAATGTTTGAGCTAGGATTTAGTAGGGGGTGGGAGGGAACTTGTCAATGATAAATCTATAATCCTTTGACCTTTAACCATGTATGATTACGTATGGAAGCCATTAGCCAACCCTCCAGAATAAGCTTCCTTAACTACAGCATTAAAATAGTGTTACATTTTACCAAGCATGGGATACCCATTATGAAACAGATACAGCTGAAGATAGAGTATGATGGGCCAAAGGAAACGTCCAGACAAATCACCCTAGAAAAATTGGACGTGATCTTTGACTCCTCTTTCTCTCTCCTCTCTCAGACCCAAGCAGGGACCAGCTCCTGACAATTTCACTGACAAAACAAGTCCTGAATCTGGCCTAGTCCCATGACTAGAATCCCAATTCTATTATTATTATCATTATTATTATTAACACAATTATAATTATTACATGATGGTATAATTATATAATATTATTCTAATAATACTGTAATAATGATCATAATTATTATAATAATCAATTATGATGATGATCTCAAATCCTCAGCAACATCCACCCGGATGCTACAATAGCCTCCTTATAGGTTGTCCTGCCTTCACTTTTTTCCTACCTTAAATCTATCCTCAATGCACACAACCAAATCATCTCCTTTATGTACAGATATAGCTGTGAATTGCGACGTAGTGAAAAATAATGGATTAGGAGTCAGAGGACCTGGGGTCCAATCGTGGTTCTAATCCTCCCTCCTTGGGTTGCCTTGGGCATATCGTTGAACCGTTTGGTCTCACCATTGGGTTTGTAGACAGATGATCTGGGTTCAAATCTCAGCTCTGCCACCCATGTGACTTGGGCTAGGTCACAGCCTCTCTGGGATCAGTTACCTCCTGTGAGGTTCCTTCCAGCTCTAAATCTAGGATTCCGAGGTCCTATGGCCTGTGTGACTTGGTTGGATGTGATGACTTCTAAGGTTCCCCGATGTCTCTAAATCTTGGATGCTGTGACTTCTGGGGCCCCTTCCAGGACTGAATTCTGCTTGAGGTCCCTGACTGCCCTGTCATCAGGATGGCAGCATGGCCTCAACTTCTGCCCCTCAAGGCTTTCCTGAAGATGTTGCGTTGGAGACAATATGGCGGACTCTTACAGGGTCCTCTTGAAGGTTAAAGGGGGATCAGGGAGAGGAGTCAGGGGGACTGTAGGAGATCATTTGTCATCACATCATAGAAGCAGAACCATCTAGGTCAATACTCTCCTTGTATAGGCAACGAGTCAGAGCAGGATCACAGGCTCCTACGTATAAGATCTCAGAGGCCATCTAGCTCAACCCCTTCCTTTTGCCAGTGAACTAACTTAGGCCCAGAGAGATTGAGCAACTGGTCCAAGGTCACAGAGGAAGTAAGTGGCAGTGATGGGATATGAACCCAAGTCCTCTGACTCCAAAGCTAGCACTCTGCACAATAATACAATTTCTTAAAGTTCCTGTCTCCTTGGTACCCTACGGTTTCCTCCTCTCCCCATGCCCTGTTCTTGGATTTCTTCCCTTTCCTCTTGCTCTTCTCTACAAGACACCTACCCCTTTCTACCCTCATTTTCTTCTACCACTCAAGCTCAGAGCCAAGTTATCCAAGGACAAGAGGGAAGGAGACAATCTGAGCGCTGTTAGTTAGAGAAAGGACTAGATCTAACCCGCCCTCAGCCAGGCTTCACATCCTATCCTATCTGTCCACTAGGAAGCCTGGCCTTCCTGCCCTGCCACTGTTTGCAGTCTCCTCTGGCTTCTAGCTCCCCCGCCCAATCTTTCCTACCCCCTACTTTTTATCTCTTCCTCTGAAAACAGTAAACAAATCAATATGGTCGTTGCTCCTGGAAAAGCAGGACAGGTAGCTGACCTCTGGCTCTGTTCACTACTTAGGAGTCATCACGATGGCTGGTCACATTAGAACCCCTTCACTGGTCACCACTTCCCTGTGTTGGCTGTCTGTATTCGAATTTGAGTTCTTGAGGACCGTCTCACATTTTATATGTGTATCCTCAACACCTAGTACAGTGTCTGGCACATAGTAGGTGCTTAACACTTTTTCATTTATTCATTCATAACATAAGCAAGAAAAGGATTAGCTCTTTCTAGTCTATCTTTGGGGTAGAGAGATTTTGGAATTGTTGTTCAGAGATTTTGGAATATTGTTGTTCCGAGAAGGTAAGGGCCTTGTCCAAGGTCACAGAGCAAGTACACGACAGCTGAGATTTAATTTAGGACTTCAGATTCAGGTCTTCAGTAGAGTGTAAACCCCTCAAGGGCAGGGATTATTTCATTGTTATTTTCGTATCGTCACCTAGCATGGTGCCAAATACATGCTTATTTATTGATTGGTTGATTAATCTGACTCCAAAGATAGTGCTCTTTTCACAATACCAAACATCTACAGAGCGTAGCATTGGTCCATCATGGAACACCAAAATCTCATCCTAAACCCCACCTCCCTCCCAATCTGGCCATCAGTGGCTGCCTCTGCTTTCTCAGTAGCTCAGTTCTCATTAAGTGGCAGCTGCAGGCTGATGTTTGGCCCTACTGCCTTTCCCTTCCTCTTCCAGTCATTTTCTTCCAATCTAACTATTGCTTATTTCTTCAAAGTGGGCACTATAAAATGAGGGGGTCAGATTAGATGGTCTTAGAGGTCCCTTCCATCTACATCTCATGATGCTACAATATTTTCTGGGCCTCAGTTTTCTCATCTGTAAAGTGCTTGGGTTTGATTAAGTTCCCTTTAAAGCCCCTTCCAGCTAAGGGTCTAGGATTCTCATGGTTTCTAGCTCCAGACCTAAGATCCTATGATTCAGTCCCACCACTTCCCCCTTACCTGGAATCAAATCCTACATCATAATGATTTTGGACAAACCACTTAAAACCTTCCTGAACCCCAGTTTCATACTCTGTAAAATAAGAGGGTTGGACCAGATGCTTCTGAGCTCCCTCCCAGTTCTAAATCTGTGATCCTGTGAGGTTTTTTTCTCCTTACCCATGTTAGAGACCCTGGCTGGGTGGCCTTGAACATCCGGGAAAACTTCATTACAGCAGAGCCCAGACTTTCTTTGGATCTTGGACTTCAGTGGCCCAGTTCCACCCCAAGACAGACCCAAAAATGCTTCATACCTACAAATCGAACATACTATGCTTTCTTCCTCAAGGTAGGGTACCATTATCTTGATGACTGAATCTAGAGCCTGAGTTTCTCAGGGGCTGAACTGAAACTCTGTTCGGGTTGCTTCTTTTTTCTTGATCTGCTTCCCCATCTGTTAAGTGGGGATCACCAGTTGGCAGCTCATCTGGAACAGACTGTGTCTGGGCTCTCCCCAGCTGGCTCCTTGGGTGCCATGCCAGCTGGCTCATAGGTCCCTGCATGCACAGTAAGGCTTCCCTTGTGGCCTCTCTCCCTCGGGCAGCTTCAACAACTCACATTTATATGCTACTTTACAGCCTCTAAAGCACTTTCCTCACAACAAGCCTCTTAGGTCGGGAGGGCATGTATTGTTATCCTTACTTTGTAGAGGGTAAACTGAGGTTCAGATAAGTAAAGATCACTTGTCCAAAGTAACATAGCTACTAAGTGTCCAAGCCAAGACTTGAACCCAGGTCTTTGGACTTCCTCTGTAGTGCTGTCTTTACTGCCTTCAGGCTGCATTCTCCACAGCTAATAATAATAGCTAGCATTTATTGCAGATTGCTATACATACATCATCCCATTTGATCCTCAGTCCTTGGTAGGTGGGTGCTATTATTATCTCCATTTTACAGATGAGGCAACTGAGACGGAAACAGTGGCTAGGATCACACAGCTAGTTAAGGAGGTAGGATTGGAGCTTAAGTCTTCTTGACTCTCAAATCTGGAGCTCTTACCTACTTTGACACCTAGCTGGCTAGAAGCCCGGGGCTTCCTGATATGACTGACCATATTCAACCACACAGCCCCATATTCCTACCCAGTGCTGTCTGGGAGACTGTTCTTTCCCCAGTTATCCTCCTGGAATAGGAAAGGGCATCAGGCTTGGAATCAAATAACCTGGTTTTGAGTCATGACCCTGTGGAATATTAGCTGTATGACCCTGGACAATTCATTTGATTTCTTTGAGCCTCAGCTCCTTTCTCTAAAATAGGGCTGATAATACTTGTATAATAGGGGTCAAGCATGTCCCATGGAGCATGAGTGAGTGGAGTTTAGTCGAGTTCCCCCTCGCTACTTCTGGGGATAGACGGGTTCAGCACTGAAGGAATCTGGAGTGACACAGCAATCCCTTTAGTCTCTGTGATAGCTGTGGGGGAAGGGAGCTTCATCCAGGGGAATGGACTTGTGAGCTGGGAAGAGCTACCCACTCAGCAGACTTTAAAGGGAGGGCCAGCTTCTGCTCCTACTTCTGTCTTTGTCTTTGGGATTTGGAACTTGGGACTCTACTAGCTCTTCCTTGAACTTCGTAGGAGGGGTAAGGGATTTGTTTTCCTTCTGTATCCTGGCAGCAGTGGCATCAAGGGTACATAAACATTTCAATAAAGTTTGTATTTGTTAAAAATTTGTGTGTGTATATATATATATATATATATATATGTATATATGTATGTATACACACACACACACACAAATTCTTAGCTCTCGGGCTATACAAAAACAGATGGTGAGCTGGATTTGGCTCACAGCTGACCTGGGATATAGAGCTTTAACTGCTGTACATATGTTCTCCCACTGGATTCTCACAACAGTTCTGGTGGGTAAGTGCTATTATTATCCCCATTTTACAGATGAAGAAACTGAATCTGAGAGAGGTGAAACGTCTTGGTCAGGGTCTGAGTCAGGATTTGAACTCAGATCTTCTTGACCCCCCCACCCCCACACAAGTGTTCTATCTACTGTGCCACCCTGTGGTCTTATATAGGTACTTACAGATCCCCCACAGAGATGTGTAGAAAGATAAGAATCATACTGGGTCAGAACACAAGGAGTGGATTTTGAGCTGCACTGGTGGAAGAATTAGCCCCACTGTAGGCATCATGGATGCACTGAAATATTGGAGGAGAATCATGACATCATAGGCTTTCAGGGGTAGAAAGGACCTAAAAGGTGATCTGGTCCAAATATGCCCTTTCTAACATGTTCACGCAGTCTCTGACCAAAAATCCCCCAATGAAAGGCAATTGCTTCCTCCAGAGGCAGCCCATTCTGTTTTTGGACAGCTCTAAATCTTAGAAATTTTTTCCTCCTGACATCAAGCTGAAATCTGTTCCTCTGCCATCTTCACAAGTTGCTCAGGTGCCTGGCACATCGTGGGCATTTAATAAATGCTTGTTAACTTGTTGACATTACTGGTTCTGCCCTCTTGGGCCAAATAGAATGAGTCTAATCCTTCTTCACCAGGACAGCCATTTGAATCCTTGAAGACAGTTACCATGTCCTGTGAAGGTTCTCTTCCTCTGTCTCTCCCTTTCCCTTCTCCAGACCAAACACCCTTTAGTTTCTCATCCTGTGATCCTCATGTGGCCGTCTCCAGTACCCTCAACATTCTGGTCACCCTCTTCTGCACGTGATCCAGTTTTGCAATGTCTCCCCTCTCCCCCCAGGCTATAAGTTGCAAAAGAGCTTTTTATGTGCATTGGTACAGGGACTTTCCTTACTGGGGAGCTCCCTACACCAACAAAATCACAGGTCAGGACAGAAAAATTAAAAGAGAGGATTGCATTAGCTCATTTGGTTTCTACACCTGACACCTACTCCTATAGCTGACTCATGTTAGTCTACTGAGTGCTAGGTCTGGAGTCAAGAAATCTAGCCTCAGACACATACTAGCAATGTGACCCTGGACAAGTCACTTGACCTTTGGTTGCCTCATTTTCCTCAACTGAAAAATGGGGATACTAACAGCACCTAACTCTTAGGGTTGTTGGAAAGATCATATGAGATCACATTTCTAAAGCGCTTTGCACAGTACCTGGCATGTAGTAGGCTCTATCATAATGCTTATTCCCTTTGTCCCCCTTTCTACCTCATGTTAAACTTAAGGCCATTAAGGGCCTCAGATCTTTTTCTGCTTCTCTTACCTCATATTTGTGTGGTTGATTTTGTCAACTCAAGTGAAGGACTTACATTTTTTTTCCACTTAAATTTTATCTTGGTAGCTTTAACTCACTATGCCAGCCTGTCATGATGTTTTTTAGATTCTTTCTTCCAAATTGCCAGTTAAGAGTTCCAGCTTCGTGTCATCCAAAATTTGAAAATCATATCATGTATGCTTTAATCCAAGTTCTCCTTCTGGGTGTGAGTCATGAATCCCTTTATTGGCCTGGTGAGGCCTGTAAAACTTTTCTCAGTAATATTTGTAAATGAATAAAATAAAACACATAGAATTACAAAGGAAACCAACAAAACTGAAATGGATTGTCAACATAGAAAAACTCCAAATATACGAGCCCCAGTTTAAGAACTCCTGCTTGAATCCACGTCATTGATTAAAGTGTAGCCGAGAACAGAACCAGGGTGAACTCCCTGAGGCGCTCCACTGGAAATCGGTGTCTAGGTTCAGTAAACTCCTGTTCAGTTTAATTCAGTTCAATTTAACAAGCATTCATTGAGTGCCTACTTTGTTTCAGGCAGTATGCTAGGCAATACAGAGAACAAAAATTAAAAATGATCCCTGCCTTCAAAGAGCTTACATTCTACCAGGGGATACAAATGAGAAAACAGGAAAGTAATTGCAATCCATTACTTACCATTCTTTGAATCAAGTCATCCAACCAGCTCCCAAATTCACCTAATTGTACCACTGTCCAATTCATATCTCCCCATCTTGTTGACAAGGAAAACATGAATGATTTTGTCAAATGAATTGCAGAAATCCAAGCATCCTCCTAGATCAAATTCTCCAGAAAACTTATATAGCAAGAGCTCCATATGTGGAGAGGTCCCATGTCTGGAGAGGGCTATCAATATATGGTTCAAAGAGAGATAGAATAGACATCTCTAACCTCTTCTCCCCTCCACTTCCCACCTATTCCAAGGGAGACTTTAACTGCTATCATGAAGAAGAGCAGGGAGTTGTGGCTGGAGGCCACTCTGCACTCTCCAGAAAGAGGGGGTACCAGGCTAGAATTATATTTATCTACTCCCTTAAATGTTGTTAGTCTAGGGGATAAGATTGGGTTCAACATAACTTCCTATCACTTGGCCATATTCAGGGAGAAGGAGGACACCAAGTATTATATCCAAGTCTTGACCCTTCCCAAATACCAGTTTCCAGTTCCCAAATACCAAATTCCAGTATCCACATATAGTGAATAGAAAAAAACAAAACAACCCAAAAAACTTCTGCCTGATCACAGCAAAACAGAAATCAGAGAAGATATACATAGGAGAAAATATAGTATACAATACAGGATGAAGGAGCTTTCCCATTGGGAGTGAGGAGAGAGATAGAGATTGATAAAGATAGAGATGATAGAGACAGAGAATTAGTTGTAGTAGATCTCCCCCAAGGGGAAGCTCCTCAAAGTCTCTAGAGTAGGGGATAGGGACATGATGGAGACTGTGGCTTCTTTCATGTCTTCCCAGAATCTTTTTCCTTCAGCAACCTCAAGTGGGGTTGGCCTTTCCTATTTTCCCCCCTCAAAGGTGGAAGCCAGGAGTGCCTGAAGGGACTTGAAACTTGGTGAGTCCCAAAGAGGATTGGAGAAGGTTGGAGCCCGAGAACTCTGCCCTGCCCCTCCCATAGAGCAGGTTGTCATCTCCACCAGGAGGTAGAGAAATGGGGGAGGGTTTACAGTTGCCCAATCTGTCTACAGGATTACTGGGTACAAAACTCGGAGAGAAGTGCTGGGGAAAATACAAAGGTAAATAAGCCAGTCCCCCCCCCCCCCCAAATTGAGCTTCCAGCCAAGCACATCAGCAGTTTCTTGGCTGAGGCAGGAATAATCATAATGTAAAAAGGGTAACGTGAAAAATGTATTTGCCAGTGTATGTGTGTACTGAATGCCGAGTGGAGAGAGCACTGGGTTGGGAGTTAGGAGACCAAGGTTCTAGTTTTTTCTTTACTATTAGCTAACTTGTCACATCGGGCAATCTACTTCTCTCTGTATCTCTGTTGTTTATGTGTAAAATGAGTGTAGCAAGAATCATAACTCAATATATCCAAGTAGGACTCCTTCAACTTGACTACACAGTCTCTATGTCTCTCTGTCTCTGCCTCTCTCTCCCCCTTCTTCTCCCTCTCCTTCTCTCTCTTCTCCCATCTCCTCCCCATCCCTCCTCTCAGCCTAGGCTCTCTGATGCTGCATCTAGGCTCTGTCCATTGTGCTGGCCTAGTTGAGGCTTGGTGTGAGTGACATAGCAGGCTGGCAACAGTCTGGGAGTTAAGGTGAATTGAGTGGGAGCTGACAGGCTCTGAATTTGAATTAGCCAATATGTTGTTAACAGGCCAGGGATCCTGGCTTTGGTGGCTGCTGTAAGAATCAGAGTCCAGAGTGATGAGATGCTTATCACGCCACAGGGACTAGAGAGAAGCCTGTTCTGCAGCAGGAGGGAAATTAAAGAAAAATTAATCTAATCTGAATTCACAGTGATATAAGCATCTCCAAGATTCACGTAGGCTGGGAAGTTGATGATTGACGGAATAAAGGACAAAATCCAGCCTACTCAGTGTGGGTTAGTGGGAAAAGCCCAGGACTTGGCTCCTAGGACCAAGATGTGGATTCAGATTCTGCTTCTGACACTTGCTGGTTGTTTCAGTCAGTCAGGACAAGGTCATGTGATCTTGGCACACTCACGGAGCTTCATTCTGCTTCTCTGTGAAATGAGGGTAATAATGCCCTTAGTACCTTCAATGTGGGGCTCAAATGAGATCATAGATACAAGCTTTAAAGTGCTGTATGAGTACCTGATATTCTAGGGAATAAAGGTAATAATTATATTAAGCTTTAAAGTGCTCTATGAGTACCTGATATTCTAGGGAATAAAGGTAATAATTATATTAAGCTTTAAAGTGCTCTATGAGTACCTGATATTCTAGGGAATAAAGGTAATAATTATATTAACGGCAAACCTATAATAGCACTTTAAGGTTTGCAAAGCACTTACATATATTATTTCATTTTATCCTCACAACAACCCTGGGAGGTAGGTGCTATTATTAGCTCCATTTTACAGAGTTGGAAACTGAGGCAGACAGAGGTGAAGAGTCTTCCTTATAGTCAGATAGCTTTTATGAGTGTCCTAGGTAGGGTTTGAACTCAGATCTTACTGACTCCAAGTCCAGGGCTCTATCCACTTTGCCTCCTGGCTATGTCAATGATAACTGATCTTGGTATGCTACTACTGTAGGTACAACACCTACCCCAAGACAACTAGATTAGTTTTGTCTTAAAAGGTAGTAAAACTATCTTGGAGACTTAATTGGTCCAGGGGACTAAAGTTCCAACCATTTACTGTTGCAGCTTCCTGGTTGCCCTAGTACAAAAGCCTGCACAAGAGGATCTGAACACTTCTCAGGTTTGACTCATATATTTTTGACTGAGTAGGAAAAACTGAGGCGGAGAAGCTGCTTCCAAGTGACTTGATAAATGTAAGCTTCCTGAGGACAGGCACTGGTTTTTTTCCTGTTTTTGTTTTTTGTTTTTTACCTCTAGCCCTTAGTTCAGTGCTCCTGGCACATAATAAGTGCTTAATAGATGCTTTTTAAAAATTAAAACAAAACAAAAAAGAAGTGCGTGCTGTCATCTTGGCGATAAACATTCTTTGTCTGAAAAATGCAGCAACATCAAATCCAACAGAATCAATTCTGGCTCCTTGCTGAATGTGCTTTCCATACCATGGCTAAGGAGGTTGACCTTTTGTTAATTGTTAGATGGTCTCCAAGCACCTAGCCCAGAGCAAGTAATTAAAAATGTATAAAATGCTTTTTAAGCATTATCTTGAAAAAAAAACCAAGGTAGGTACTGGAATAGGGATTCTTAACCTGGGGCCGAGGAACTTGATTTTTAAAAGAAAATCAAGTCAGTACAACTGATTTCCTTTGCATTTTTTTATGATTTAAAAATGTTGTTCTGAGGAGTTACAGGCTTCACCAGCCTGCCAAAGGGGTCCATGAAACAAAAATGTTTTAAAACTCAGACTAGAGACATTATCATCCCCATTTTATAGATGGTGAAACCTTAAGATTAAGAGATCAAGTGACTTGCTCCTAGTCACATAGCTAGCAAGTGGCAGAGACAAGATTGAAATTCGGATCTCCCAGAGTCCACTTCTGGCACTCTGCCCACCATGCCACGCAGGCGGTGAGGGATAGTAGAAAGGACACTGTATTGGAGTCGGTTCAAATCTTGGGCTCAACATACCACTCTCCTAATTTCCATGACCCTGGTCAAGTCATCTATCCTTTCTAGACCTCAGATTCCGCCCCTGCTCCCAATAATGAGCGAGTGGGACTAGAGGATCCAGAAAGTTCTTTTCAGATCTAAATTGATGATCAAATGAGCTTTGGCCAGAGTTCCATGGTGTCTCACAAGCTCATGGACTTTAGAGATAATCTAGTTCAATTCTTGCATTTTATAGAGAGGGAAATCATCTCTGTGATGGGGGATGGGGAAATCCAGAGGTGAGAAGGGTCTTTTTCTTTCTTTTCTTTCTTTTTTTTTTCATCTAGGCAATGGGGTTAAGTGACTTGCCCAGGGTCACATAGCTAGTGAGGATTTTGTGTCTGAGGCTGGATTTGAACTCAGGTCCTCCTGACTCCAGGGGTGGTGCTCTATCCACTGTGTACCTTGCTGCCCCTGGGAAGGGTCTTTTTCAAAGTCACACAGGTAAGAAGCAGCAGAACCCAGACAGGATTCCACATTGTCCGAATCTAAATCGCCTGATTTTTCCATTAAACTGCATTGTCTACACTTTGTCAACTCACTGTCAAAGTGAGAGGTCCTGGGAACCTGATGGTTTAGATGAGATGACCTCCCATGTCCCTTTTAATGCTAAGATTTCTCTGAATCTGCTACCAATCAAGGCAATTGTTAGTATAAGGTGGAAATTATTTTCAAAACTCTCTAAATCCTCTTAACTCTTCAAACTCTGTTTTTCCTTAGATCTAGACAGCCTTTTCTTCTGTTCATTTTAGGGCAGGGAAAGCTGTGTAAGACATACAGGAAAGGCAAACATGAGTGGGTTTAAGGATCAATGAACTAAAAAGTATTTATTGAGATTCTAGCACGTGCCTAGATGTCATGGGAATGACAAGAGAGGGAGACAGGGTATCTAACAGAGGGGAGTTTTTAACCTAATTAGAGAAATAAGACATTAATAATAATAATAATAATAATGCAGCATAGTCCTGTAATACTTTAAAGTTTGCCTAAAGCATTTTCCTAACCAGCACTCTGTGAGGTAAGTACTCTTAAGTACTATTATCTCCAGTAAACAGATGGGGAAACAGAGGCTATTACCAGTTCAGTGACTTGCCTATGGTCACATAGATAGTAAGCGTTTGAAGCCGAATTCAAACCCAGTTATCCTGACCCCATGTCCAGCATTTTATCCATTTTGCCTTGCAGCCTCAAATATATACATGAAGGCAGAACAGTGGTTTTGTTGCTAGCAGTAATGCAGGGCAAGTGCAGGACACTATGCCCTGCCCCTCCAATCTTTCAAAATGAAAATCCTGATGGACTGATGTTGGAAAGATTTTTCTCATTCTAAGTGAAACAAAAATTGAACTCACAGAGTGTCCCATTGGATAGACTTGAAAGAGTTAAAAAATATTCAAATTAATAATAAGCCTGAGGACTCTTGCAGACTAGTTGACCCATTGTGGTGTTTAAATAACAAAAGGGCTAGATAACCCTAAATCTATGTGCTAACAGAACTGAAAACTTACCACTTATTTAGAAAGTCAAAGTGGAAATTTAGCAGAAGATGGCAGCAGAGAGCAGCAAGGAACTTGAAGAGAACAGCCCAGCTAGAGAGGACCAGAAGATGGCAGCAGAGAGCAAACAAGTTATGGCAGACCAGTAATGGCTGAGTAATAGAGAGAATAGCCAAGCCCAGTAACCCAACATCGCAGCAGCCCAGTAGCCTAGCCCAGTAGCCCAGTCCAGCCCAGTCACCTGCTGCTCAAGTGACTTAGGGATCATCAGTTCAATACCATCAGCAGTACTGCTGCATTGGACGCAAGTAGGTTGGGATGCCATTCTAGGAGTATTCAATGCCTCGGTTATCTATGTTCTCGGTGTTAATTGAGCACACGTTTCATAGTGATGGCTTAAGTTTCATTCATTTTCATTGCATCCAGGGCCATCTCCAGTCATCTTGATCTGTATCTGGCCACTGGACCCAGATGGCTCCAGAGGAGAGAGTGAGGCTGGTAACTTTGCACAGCCCTACCTCATTCAAATCCAATTCACTTGCGTGTCATGGCATCACCTCCCTGATGTCATGGTCCTCTTCAAGAATGAAAGACAAACAACGAACAAGTTTAGATGTGCGATTTCTCCCATCTGTGTTACTCTGGACATACATGTAACAACTCTATGTATATTCCCTGACCATGTATGTTTGTTATATATATTTTCTTTCTCACTATTGGGGTGTAAACTTTGGGAAAGTATATCCTCTTGTATGGGGTGATATTACATGCCATTTTTGTTTATGCTGTGTGCATACACACACATATTTATATATAAATATGTGTGTATAGCTTTGAACTGGTATGTACTCAGGTTGGTTTGGCTGAAGAACATTGGTGGGGACTCAAGCTGCAGTTTTGATTGGATGTTAACCGAAAGAATGCCTTGAACCTGGTATAACTCTTGGGGGACACCTATGAGGGGACCCCTAGGCTACACTGTGTATACATAAAAGTATTCAACTAGGAATTAGGAAGACCAGTTAATATTTCTGGCTCTGCCAGTCCTTTTATCTTCTTTTGCTTTCATTTGGGGATCTCTTCCAATTTCCGTGGATTCACTTATCACCTCTAAATCTACATCTCTGCCCGCCACTTCCTGCTTCACCTATCCTATAAATAATTCAAACTCAACATCTCCAAAACTGAACTTATCTTCCTCAACTTGGGCCTCCTCTTTATTTTCTCATTTTGGCATCTTACCCCAGCTTCCTGTTTTCCCCAAAATCTAGCACAGTGCTTTGAACATAGTATTAATGATTAATAAATGTTAATGGATACAAATTTCTCTTATGTTACTGCCATCCTCCTTGCTACAATTTTCAGTTATTATTGACTCCTCCCCTTTTCCTCTGCTACCCCTCTCCAATAAGCCACAAAGTGTTCTAACTGTACGATATATCTTGAATCTATCCCCTCCATTTCAATTATCACTATCATTCCTCTGCTTCTAGCCTCTCCTCTTATTTATTTGTATAAACTGCCAAATTAATCTTCCTAATTTTCCTAGGTCAGATCATGTCAGTTTTCTGCTCGTAAACCTTCGATGGTTCCCATTTGCCTACTTAATAAAGTCTAAGTACTTTGGCCTGACATTTAATGTTCTGATCTGGACCTATCCTTTTTTGTCCATATCTCCCGTCACTTCCTTTCACGTACTCCATAGTCCAAAGATGGGCTGTGTAGCCATACGAACTTTAGGAAAATCTCTTCACTATTCTGGGCCTCAATGCCCCAATCTGTAAAATGAGGAAGTTGGGCTACATTTTTTTTTCTAAGCTCCTCCAACTTTAAATTCCAGTGTTCTGAGGGCTTTCCTGGCTGTGACATTATACATTCTAAGTTTCTTGCCAGCCTAACATTCTATGTTCTAAGGCCTCTCCTACTTCTAACACTACATTTTACAGATCCTCCCAGCTCTGATAGTTTATGTTCTAACATCTCTCTTAGTTCTGACGTCCTACAGTTCTATGTTCTGGTACTATTATTCTGTCTATAATCCCCCTATATCCTACTCTACTCATCTGAAGCCTCCCCCACTGCGCACAGTATATGCTCAATGTATATCTGTTGACTGATCCTAAAAGCACGGTGCCAATTTATAAATTGTGGACTCATTAATTGTCTCCTCTAAGCTGCCAACTTTGTTTACCAAAAGCCACTCAGGGACAGATTTGCCATCTCATCTTTCCAAAGACTGTCTCACCTCTCAGCCTGCTTCCTGCCTCTCCCAGACAGAAAGGGTCTTCAGATAATGAGTCTAGCCTCTCAATGCATAATAATGAACTAGGACTATTGGGGAAGGTTGAGACAGCAGGTCCTGCTTGGCTAAGGGGAAAGAAATCATGACAGGGAAGAGCGATGAATGTTGACAAATTCATTAAGGGACAGAGATCAATGGTGACTAGGATCACTTAATGGAAGAAGGAGCCTGCTTTAACTGGCACCAAGGAGCATTGATTGGCAGGGCTCGACCCCCATTCGGGTAATTTCAAGGGCCTTTCTTGATGAAACTCTTTCTTGAAAATTACACGTCTGAAAAATATTTTAAAAGTCTTATACTCAAATTTATGGGAGCAATGCTCAAAGTCAGTTGCATGAAAGGTAATTTTAATCAATCCTTTTAACACATTTATGTAGTAAATTCTTTATGAAACAGAATTACAAGGATGGGAGAATGTGTAAACTGAAACCCTGGAAACCTTAAATGAGTTATCTCTCTTTGTCTCACATGCCAGTCTGATCTGAGAATGATTTTGAGCCCATGTTCACGTAGCCATAATTAAATGTTGTTCAGGACCCCACAGTCCTGGACCTCTGAAGGCATTTTTGGGGTCATCCTCCACTCAAGAT
Organism: Vombatus ursinus; assembly: GCF_900497805.2. NCBI lineage: Eukaryota > Metazoa > Chordata > Mammalia > Diprotodontia > Vombatidae > Vombatus > Vombatus ursinus. The sequence continues at coordinate 5,175,598 of NW_020943070.1, read as the reverse complement.
GGGCAGCTAGGTGGTGCAGCGGATAGAGTGCTGGTCCTGGACCCAGGGAGACGCCTTTTCCCAAGTTCAAATCTGGCCTCAGACACTTGTGACCCTGGGCAAGTCACTTAACCACTATTTGCCTCAATTTCCTCATTTGTAAAATGAGCTGGAGAAGGAAATGGCAAACCACTGCAGTACCTTTGCTGAGAAAACCCCAAACGGGGTCATGGAGAGCGAGACATGAAAAACAACTGAACAGCAACAGTAACTCAAAACCCCAGCTTGTGAGCTGCCATTCGCTTTTCTTTTACCAGGCCAAACAGAGAGCACATTGGTTCATATAAAGACATTTGCTTATCAGCAGCAAAACAAATGACAAGGAAAATCCTCCCCCTTTTTCTCCCTTCACAGGGATGTTCTCTTCCATAGATCACTGGTGGGAAAACACTTGGGAACTAATCACAGACGCCAGGAAAGTGCAGGAATATGCATGTCCAGAGCAACTCATATTCCCGGGGCTTCGTGTCAATTGAAATGCCCTTTCCCCCTCCAAAACTATTGTGGCTTCCTGCCCACCCCCAACACAGCTGCTGGACAGTTCTGTCTGTTACACTGCCACCGGTTGGACCTCCTCAGTACTGTCATCTATGGTATTCTGGCCTTCTTTGGTCACATGCTGCTTTCTGCTGCCGTCTGTTCATCTTCCACGAAATTGCAGCTTCTCTGTAATGGGCCGCTCAAAGAAAGAGAGCTCAGTTCTTTTAGCTGTGTAGCCTCCGGGGCTCTCTTTGTGAGTCAAACACACAACCGCACCTAGCCAGCAGAAGCTCTAAAGCTTAGCTTTAGCGTTTCTTTGACCCTCTGTGTTTCTGCATCAGGCTGTTGCTCCTTCCATTCAGTTTGCTCTTTTAGTTGTGGGCAGAAATTCTTTTAAATTACCTCTTGGTTGTGGGAATAAAGTTCCACGTCCCTGATTATTGTCTGGGGCCATGAAAATTACCTTAGAAGTTTCACTTAGCAAGATCAGAGGGGCAAAATGAAACTAGTGACATTATATTCTGCTTTGCTGCCAGAAACAAAATGGCTCCTCTTCTTTAACAAAGTACAAAGAGCCAGCATGGCTTCATCAAGAGTAGATCATGCCAGACTAATCCCATATTTTTTGGACTTACTGACCTCCTATTAATAGACTGTACCTGTATTTCAACAAAGTATTGCCCAAGTCTTTTATGTTATCCTTGTGGACAAGAGGAAGTGATGTAGACTTAATGATGGGATAGTTACGTGAATTCAATACTAGTTGAATGAATGAGCTTAAAATTAATCAGGCAATATCCACTTGCAGGGAGTTCTCTACAGGCATGCCGCAGAGATCTATCTTTGGCCTTGGGCTGCTCACCACTTTTTTTTTTTTCCATTTTCATGTTATATCTTATTTTTACATCATTTAATTTTCCCATATCCTCTTCCCCCTCTTTTACCAAGAGAGTTATCCCTTATACAAAATAATAAGATAGGAGGGGGGAAAAGCAATTCAGCAAAACTAACCCACCAGTCAGGTCCAGTATAAATAGCGTTCTGTATCCACATTCATGTTTGAAAAGAAAGGAGGAAGATACATTCTCATATCACTTATTGGGGGGCAAGTCAGGTCATTGTAATTATACAGTATTTCATTTCAATTTTGATGTTGTTATTGTCCATCTTTTCATTTACATCGTTGAAGTCATTGTGCATATAGTTTTCCTGGTTCTTCTTATTTCACTTTGCATTGGTTCATGTAAGTTGTCCAATGCCTACATTTATATTTATTGTTTCTTACAACATAGTAACATTCCATTATCTTCATGTACTTTTCCACACTTTTTATCAGTGATTTGGATAAAGCCATAAAAAGATCGTAAGTAGATACCACCTAGTACAACCTCTATATTTAATAAATGAGGAACGCCCCCAAGACATTAAGTGACAGCCATGCTCATATTTCCCACTGACAGATGCATTCACTGAATCAGAATGCAAAAATATTATAATAGGTTAGAATAATGGGATTGAATAGAGATAAATGTGAACATTTAGATTAAAAAAAAAACTGCAGGAATTGTTGAGAGTATTAGTAGGAAACAAGGCAAAGAATGGGGGCAGGTATGACCAAGGAAACTACTTGTGAAAAACATCTGGGAGCTCTAGCTCACTTCAAAGTCACTGGGAGTTAACCTTGTGACATGGAAACCAAAAGAAGCAATGTAGTCATAGACTGCAATTAAAGGGTTCGAGTCAGAATTAGGATTAGGTTTAGAGTCAGAGCTGGAGGCAGAGTTGGGTTAGGGTTAGACTCAGAGTTAGGGTTAGAATTAATATTGATGATAAGTAGTTGCAAAAAGAGCACCATGAAAATAATTGCAGCTTAAGCATTAACATTGGCTGCTTAGGATAAAGGAGTAGAGAAATTCTATGAAAAACTCGCTAAGACCTTCCATATCGAATCAGCCCATGCTGCGATACTTGGTGACATCAGTGGGAAAAGTGGGAAAATGTGAGGCTTAGGAGAAAGATTTGGACAAATGGAGTTCAGGAGAAACAAGAAGGAGTAGAAACTTTCAGAAGAGAAATCTCACTCTGCAATGTCATGAACATGTTCTTCAAAAAGGAATTGAGAGGCACTGGATGTGGCAAGCACCAAATTACATTACAAGCAATGAAATTTACTATTTTTTAATAGACACAAAAAGACTTATTATGGGCATGGGAGTTAGCTTGGAGTCAGCTGTCTGTGGAGATCATTGACTCATTGGAGCCAAGATCAGAATTTGTAATAAAACAGAAGAAAGAATAGTAATGAGGAAAGTATATTAAAAGTTATCCCTACATTATTTAAACAAGTTATATAAAATAAAAAATGGGAAATGGACAACAGAAATGACATCGATGTTAACAATAATAATTTCATCCAGAACTGATTCCCATTTAATTTAATTGCTATATAATAGTGAGGAGTCCAAAAAGCCTAGAAAAGGCCTTAGTCAGCAAATATTTAACTTACTCAAATTTGCAGAAATTATAACAAATTGTTTTCTCAATCAAAACTGGCTAAAGCACCAAACTTTGACCCTAACATCACAGTCTGAGGTGCTTGAGGGGGAGCTGAAATAGCATGAAAGAGAATAAATATAAGAAAGTTAGTCAGATTAGATCAATTATATATAAAGGAGACCCAGGCTGGAGGTGATAAAATCCAGGGGGTATTAAAATGCTGATTTACAAGATAAATAAATTTTTACAAAATTTACAAGGCAAATATAAGATCTATAGGAGGGTAAGACACAAAAGGCATGGAAAAATATCTCAGACCTTGTCGACTCCCAAACAAGATGACTAAGGAAATATTAACAACTACTGACTCATATGTCTACTGTCCCATCTAGCCAAAATCTTTTAATAACCTATGTATGGAAGACATCCTCAATGAGGGTATTAGAAGGGAAACAGCAGATTTTCACGAATGTTGCTCAACAACAGACCACATCTTTACCATCTTAGACTGAAAGATGTAGAAAATGTAAGATCTTATTGTGCTTATATAATAACCGATGTAGTTATTATCAAGAGACCATTTAACAAAGTTATCAGGCAAAGCATAAAATAAGGGCAAGCATGCTTGCCACAATTATTTATCACTCTGATGGAGGAGGGGAGTCCAGGTTGGGGGGTGGGGATTCTGTGTGTATGGTGAGGTCTTCTGGATGCTCTTGTTTGCAGAGAACAGTATGTTAATTAGATCATACTCCAAGATTTTGCAGAGTCTCAGAAGAGAGCTATAATCATTCAAAGGGAGTTTAGCCTGACCAGCCAGCCAAGAGAGACCAAATGGATGAAGAATGTCTATTGCCTAGATTTCAGCATACACCTGAATGGACACCTTTAGAGCTTATCCAGTTCTTGTATGCCAGTGTACGGGCGCATTTCCTTCCTTGAGTAGGCAGTTAACTCATTGACGATAGAGATTTAGGGATCATTTTTAGTTTCATCTTTCCATCCCCAGTGACTGGCACAGAGTTGGCACTTAGTTAATGCTTATTAATTGATTGGCTTCATCTCTCTGAGCCTCAGTTTTCTTATCTCCAAAATGGGGATGATAATATTGCAAGAACTCTCTCTTTCATGGTGCTAGAAGGAAGTGTTTTTTATAAAAGCTTAAAGTGTTACAGAAAAGGGCAGCTAGGGGGCACAGTGGATAGAGTGCTAGCCCTGGAGTCGGGAGGATCCGAGTTCAAATCTGACCTGAGACACTTGACCAGAGTCACACAGCCGGTAAGTGTCTGAGGTCAGATTTGAACTCGGGGCCTCCCAACTCCAGGGCCAGCGCTCTATCCATCGCACCACCTAGCTAGATAACTAACTACTGAGATATACCCTGGACAAGTCACTTAACTCTGTCTGCCTCAGTTTCCTCATTTGTAAAATGAGCTGGAGAAGGAAATGGCAAACCACTCCAGTATTGTTGTCCAAGAAAACCCCAAATGGGGTCATGGAGAGCTGGACATGACTGAAATAACTAAACAACCATTACAAAGTGGTATAAAAGTGTCAGTTGCTTTTTTTTTCCTTTTTTCTTCTCCCCTTAACATTTGAATGTCTGTCTATCCATTAAAACCTAACTCAACTGCCACCTCCTCCAGGAAGCCATCCTTCATTCTCTTCTCTCAGAATAACTTTCCCCCTTAAAATTTAAATAGCACTTTGTATTTTTATAATGTAGTCATCATATATTATTGCACAGTATAGTTACAGATGTGATTTCCTCTGCCCCCGTTAGATTGGGAGCTTTGCCAGAACGACACCCAACTTTCTGCTCTTCCTTAAACATGATCCTTCATTTTCCAGCTCCGTGGCTTTGCCCTCGAACTTCCCTATCACGGGAATGATCTCTCATCCCCTCCGGTTCTTGGCTTTTTCAAGACTTAGTTCAAATCCCACCTCTTGAAGAAGCCTTTCTCAGTTTATACCCCTTCTTCCATCCCCACTGCAAGTACTCTCCCCTGACATAACCTCCAATGTACACTGTATGTATCTTGCATGTACATAATTATGTGTGTGTCTCCTCCCTTAGAATGTGAGCACCTTGAGGGCAGGGAACACGTTTTCACCTTTCTTTGCATCTCCATTCACTAGACATGCTTGGCATACAGTAGGTACTCAATAAATGTTTCTTGCTGTTCCCTGGACCTAGTCATTTCCCTTTTCTGGGCCATATTCTCCTTACATAGAAAATGGTGGGATTGATCCAAATGAGCTCAAAGATTCCCATTGAAGAGGCAGCACCATTACTGGATAGGACGCTGCGATTTGAATCAGGAAGAGTTGAATTCCGATCCTGCCTCCTAAACCTTGGGCAAATTGCTTAATCTCTTTCTGTTCTAGCTTCTTCATCTCTCAGTGGAAGATGCTTGACTTGATGGCCTCTAAGCTCCCTTCCAACTTCAGGTTTATGCCATTATGATCCCATATCTTGTATTTGTTAAGAACCAGACCAAGAAAAATAGTCCCTTAAACCAAAGGAGATTTTACTTCCTAACAAGTCGAGCTCTGTGGAGTCAGATGGCTCCAAGCACTGTTCCAATCCTAAATGGTCCTGCTTTACATTTTTATAGGTTTAAAGGAGGAAAGGATTAAGCAATAGTGGGAAATGTCAAGGATGCTGCATCTTGTGGTTCCCATATTTTTACTCTAACTCTGTTAGAAATGCATTTTCTTCGTTCTAGAGCATTTTGCCTTGTAAATGTCCTTATGATTTCATAAGCGTGTGTCTGTCATACTTGTTCCAATTGTCAAAATTGCTCCTACACAGAGTCAGTCTGGTTGCTCTTCATGTTCTATAAATCCTTTGGCCAGTGGGGCACAGTAGAAAGATTACTGGTCTTGGAATCAGGAAAGACCTGGGTTTGTATGAATCCTGGACCTGACTCTTACTAGCTAGGCAAATTACTTACCCTCTCTGCCGGTTTTCTCATCTGCAAAATGGTAATAACACACCTATAGCATACACCTCACAGATTTCTGATCAATTAAATTCAACAAGCATTTACTAAGCACCTACTACGTACCTGACACTGTACTAGGTGCTGATAATACGAAGATGAAATAATCCTTATCCTCTAAGGGCTTACATTCTACTGGATACAATATGTAACCTAGAAAGTAAATACTAAGTTATACCAAGTGGAAAAACAAAATGATTTCATGGGAGGGAGAATACTCAAATCAGATAACCAGGGTTATCAGGAGAGGCATCTTGGAGGAGGTGATATTGACCTGAGCCTTGAAGGGAGCTCAGGATTCCAAGATCCAGAGGCGAGGAGTGAGAGCCTACTAGGCATGGAGGACAGCCTGGATAAAGGAATGGAAGGATGAAATAGAATTCTGAGTTTGGGGAACAAGAAGGGAACCGGGCTTCCCTCTGAGAAGGGAGGCTTGATTTCCTTTTTCTTTTCTTCATTTTTTTCCTTGGGGAGTAGCAGTTGGGAAAGGCTTTCCAAGACCTATGAGAACTTTGTGAAATAATGCTTGGTTGTTAAATTGTATCACTATGTGTTTGGAAGGATGGAAGAATGTTAATGACCAAAATTGGTTATGGACTGTGCCACATAGACTCTTCTGGAGTTTTTAATGTTCTGACTAAAAGATAGAATGTGTGGAGGGGTGTAATGTTGGTAACCTGTGGCTCAAGTCTAGCACATTCACTTAAGACACTCCTCATTGTTGGAAAGAATGATTACTCAAATCTGTGTTCTTGTATGAGGCGTGGAGTAGGCTGGAGAGCTTGGAAAAGGAAACACTCTTCCAGCCTCTGGCTTTGAGAGAGGAGAAGTATGGTTCCTGGCTGTCTTTAGGGAGAGGCCCCTGGTGGAGGGCTGAGAGAGAGAAACTTTGAGAACAAGCCAACATAAAGAAGGGCCAGCACTCTAAACAGATCCCTGATTTCACTGGAGACTTTGGGGATCATACCCTTGGTTGAGATCAGGAATACATTCTCTTGGCTGAGCTATCACGTTATCAGTGGGAGAGCTCATTGACTTTCTGTACTGCCTTGTGTGGAATATTCTAATCTGCATGACGTCTCCGATTTCTGTTGGTTGTTGGCTTGAATAAAAGAATCTGCTAATCACTATTTGTGATGATCTTTGTGTAGCTAGCATTTGTTGAAAATGGAGTCAATGGCTAAAATGATAGATGGCCTTCAACTGGGGAACGGCAAAACAAGCTGTGTGTATATGGTTGTGATGGAATACTATTGGGGCATAAGAAGTGATGAGTTGGTTGATTTAGAAAAACATAGAAAGACCTGCACCTATGAATAAAGATGTTATTCACCTCCAGAGAAAGGACTGACAAATAGAAATATGCGTATGGTCTTACATATATGTATATGTGTGTATGTTTATATGTGTGTGTGTATTTGTGTTTGATTGTAGCCTTCTGGGTGGGGTTGGGGAGAAAGAGGGAAAAACTAAAATAAAAAGCCCACAGCAGAGAACAAAAGGAAAGGAAGCACAGAAAAGCTGGGTAGCTTTAAAAATAATGTGTAGTATTTATTATGTAGTTTTTTTAATGGAAATTTATTGTTTATATTGAATCCTCTCATGTTCTGCTGTGTACGTGGAAAGGTTTTTTCTTTTCTCATTTTGTATTTAAGTTTTAAATAAATAAAAAAATAAAAAAAATCTGTCCTTTTTTCACCATGGGGACAGGGAGAATGACAAAAAAAAAAGAAAAAGAAAAAGAAAATGGAGTCAAACCTTTGATATGACTTGGGGCACATTTCCCTTCCCCAATACTTCGCAGAGCAACACTCCCCTTCTATCCTTCAGGCTCACAAGTCAGGAGTCCTTCTCAACTCCTCACTATCTCCCACCCACCACGTCCAATCTGTTGCCAAGGCCTATCAATTTCACCTTTGGAACATCCCCCAAATATGCCTTCTTGTCTCCTCTGATTCCACCACCCCCTGGTGCAGTCCATCATCACCTCACACCTGGATTGTTAGAATAGCCAGCTAGTGGCTCTGCCTGCCTCAACTCTATCCCTACTCCAATCCAGTCACCATTTAGCCACTAACTCAATTTTCCTAAAGCACAGGTGTGATCCCATCACTCCTCCCTTCCCATCCCTCCTTCTGTATCCTCCCTGCCTCCGGTACTCCAATGGCTCCCTGTTGCTTCCAGGAGCAAATACAGAATCCTCTGTTTGGCATTCAAAGCTATTCATAACCAGCCTTCTCCTACCTTTCCAGTCTTCTTACAGCTTACTCCCCCACAAGTCTTCAAATCAAGTGATACAGGCCTCCTGGAGGTTCCACGAACAAGACACTCCACCTCTTGGTTCTAGGCATTTTCTCTCTCTGTCCTCCATGTCTGGAATGTTCTTCTTCCTCTGCTTCAAGGACTGACCTCCCAGACTTCCTTTAAACCCCAAACAAAATGTCTTTGCTGGAATTTCTTGCTTCCATCTCTTTTTCTCCACTCACCCAGCCCCCACCCTCATTCAGGCCCACATCACCTTCCAACCTATCTCACCTGCATATCACAACAGCCTTTTCAGATCTCCCTGATTCACTTCTCTCAGGAATCTTTTATTGGAAGTTTTCCCCAACTCTTCTTACTTCTCATGCCTTCCCTCTGTTAATTATTCCCTATTTATCCTTTATATAGTTTGTTTTGTATATATTTATTTTCATGTTATCTCCCTCATTAGTTTTTTAAGCTTCTCAAAGGTAGGGACTGCCATTTGCCTCCAGCACTTAGCACACAGCCTGGAACATATTAGGTGCTTAATAAATGTTTATTGATTGATTGTAAAAGGAGAGTGACTAAGAAGTGGCTTTACCTTAAAAATCATTTCCCCTAGCCTAGAAATATTTGGGGGGTCAGGGTTAGGGTTATCCAGGCTAAAACTATAGTCTTGTATTTATTCTCTGAGGAGAGAAGAGCAGGCCAATTTTGTGACCCCAATATACTGCTCCTCTCTAGGCAGGAATCAAAATTCCCCTCGGAGAGGGGTGAAATTCCAGAGATATCTATTCATGAATCCCTATGAGCCACATTTAGATAAACCCATGTAGATGTGCACATAGCCTTCATAGGCAACACACACACTCTACACGTGAAATAAGTCCATAAGGTTAGCCTAAGGCCAGACTATGGAGGACTCCCAATATTAAAGAAGAATGAATATCTTATTCCAGAAGCAATGGGGAGACACTGAATCTTCTTGAGTAGGGGAGTGCCATATTCTGACATTTAGGAAGATTCTTTTGTCAGTTTTGTGGAGAATGGATTGGAGCGCTGAGAGACTTGAGTCAGGGAGACCAATAGGCAGGTGAGATAGGTGAGGAGATGATGCTGCCCTGAGTTAGGGTGGCAGCTAAGTGAGTGAAGAAAAGGAGATGATCTAAGACGTGTTGTGGAGCATGGCTGATGTGATAAAACCAGGCAGGAGTAGGCTGGTAAATGTTTAACAACTGGTGTGCTGAAAAAAAAAATGTAAGCACTACACATGTTTAAGTTTAATCTAAATTATTAACATTTTGTCCATCGTTTTCTTAAGTCTAGACAATCAATAAAATAATAAATCAAGCACTAATCTGTAGCATTTTCCTATTCTAAGGTGTAAATGTTCATACTGAAAATTCAACAACTGGTTGATTAGAACTGGTTCCAGCACCAATGTGGTTAGAAGGACAGTGGTATCCTTCAATGAAATAATGAAGATGAGAGGAAGTGTAGATTAAGGAGTAAATCCATCAACAGCCATTTATTAAGTGACTACTACATGCCAGACTCTGGGGATAGAAATACCAAAGTGAAATGGTACCCACTCTAAAGGAACTTGCATTCTTCTAGGAAAGATAAGTTTGATGTTGGACGTGTTGAGTTTGAGATGCCAAAGGAACGTTTAAGTAGAGGTGATCAGCAGAACACTAATGATGGGGTTCAGTAAAGAGATGAAAATAGGAGTGATTCTATCACTATCTGTACAGAGATAATACTTGAAGCAAAGATCACCAAGAGAGTAAACAGATAAATGAATAAAGTAAATAAGAGAGTATTAAATAAGATAAATAAAGATTAAATAAAGTAAATAAGAGAAAAAAGATGAAAGGAAGGAGAAGAGAAGGAAGCAGGAAAGAAAGAAGAGAAGATGATTCCATAGAAGAGACTGAGAAGAACTAGATGGATAGGGGAAGAAGCAGGAGAAAGGAGGGTCTCAAAAACCAAGAGAGGACAGAGGATTCAGGTAGAAGGGAGTGGTCATTAGTATCAAAAGTGGTAGAGAGGCCAAGAAAAATGAGGACTGAGAAAAGGTCATAGGATTTAGCAGATAGATCACTTATGATCTTGGAGAGAATAGTTTCTCTCTCTAGTTTACTTACCAATAGGATGAATTCCCAAGGGTTGAAAAGTGAGTGGGAGAGGTGAAGTGGAGGCAAAGTTTCTTTCTATGAGTTTAGCTGTGAGAGAGGGGAGAGTTATATACTATGACACATTGAGGGGATGGTAGGGTCAAGTTGAAATTTGTTTTTAAGAATGGGAGAGAACTGGGGATATTTGTGGGCAACAGGGAAGGAACTAATAGAAAAGGCGAGACCTAACAGTAGAAGGAGAAGGGGGCAGGACTGATTGAAAGGGTGAGCACCAGAGAAATGAAGGAGTTAGGAGGGGATGGAAATAAGGACCCAAGTAGAAAAGTTAGTCTTGGTAAGGAGCAGGCTCATTGAACAAAGGAAGAGAGAAATGGAGTTGATGGTGAAGGATTATGAGATATAGAATAGGGGGGAGAAGGGAGATCCCAATGTGTGGCTATTTTCTCAGTGAAATAGGAGTCTTGATGCTCTGTTGAGAGTTGAAAGGAAATCAGGCAGGAAGTAGTTTAAGTGGCTTAAAGAGGGAAGATTTGCAACAGGTGCTGTGAATAATATACCAGAGGATCAACCAGGGATGAATAAAAAGATTCCAGCAGTGATGACCCAGTTGAGATTAGACAGTGCATGTTTGTGGGGGACACAGTTAATACAGTTGTACTCCTCCATCAGTGAAGGAGGATGGGAGAAGGGGAATGGGAGTGGGTGGGTAATGTAGGGATGGAGTTTTGCAAGAAATAAATGGCAATTGGACAAGGAGGCAAGGGATTCAAGGATAGAGGATAGTTTATAGTTGAATTGAGTAATGAAAGGGTCAAGACTATGAAGGGAGGAAAACCAGGAAAGAACAAGGAAGCTAGACTAAGAGAATGGGTCATTTGGTGTGGTTGTAAGGAAGGGCTTTATAAACTTAAAAATTCCATAGGAATGGGAACTATCATTATTGATCAGATGAATTGTAGCTACCCCTGGGAGAGGTAACATTGTAAGTCTTAACAGTCATTTAAACCTTAGTGTGAATAAGTCAATCATATTCTTATCTAAGAGAAGAGTTTGATAGCAGGAATAGTGAGGGCAGGCATGGTTTGAGGGAAGAGGAGAGGGAAGGGAAATTACCAAAATGAGTAAGGAGCAAGGAGACTTTCTCAAAGTGGGAGAGAAGGAGAAAGGGGGGGGGCACCCAGGAGAAGCTTCTTTACCTCATTGGCTATTGGCAGGCTCTGCTGAATGTAACTCACCCTCTAGTAGGACTGAATGAGTGAGATTCTTACCACTGAGAGTCAGGAATCTTGGGTCTCCTTCCTGGCTCTGCCACTAACTTGTTGTATCACTTCACTTTGCTGGGCCTCAATTCCTTCCTCACTAAAATGAGAGGGTTTGAGACCCTTTTTTGATTCTTTCATTGTGATAATGTGTATTCTATGATTCTCCCCTTGAGGACATGTTCCACAGGGGCCATCTCTAGGAGACCCAGAGGAATAAATGACCCTTTGTGGCCTCTTCTTTTCCTTCCTCTAATCCTAAAATTTAAATCAAGATTTAGAGCTGAAAGGGACCCCTCTTTTACAGATCAGGATGTGTATTTAGGGTACAAAAAAGAACAAAGGCAACTCATTCACCATTTATGCCTTTTGACCTCCTGATCACCCCTTATGGCTCAGCTCAAATACCATGACCCTCTCAAAGTCCATCCTGATTCCCCTAAGCTGGAAAGAAATCTCCAAAGGAAAGTAAGTAACCAAGGGTGAGACAGGGTTAATGAGGATGCTGATAATTGTGGCAGGGGTAGGCTGCATGTAGGCATTTCCCCCTTCCCACCAGCTGAGGGAGCCTGGGGCCCAGCTGTCTGGGGTCAGGATGAGCTCCTGCATTTCATTCAATAGTTGCAGCCCTACTCCTGTAGGTTTTCTCTTCCAAGGAGAATGATCTTTGATCTTGGGAAAGATAGAACAAAACGATTAACAAGAAATTGAAACTCAAGATAAGTGAGGAGATGGTAAGAGAGTACCTTGGTGACCTCAATGAATTCAGGTCACCAGGTCTGGATAAAATGCACCCCAGAGGTCTAAAAGAGCTGGCAGGTGTGATTGCTGAGGCCATTATCTTGGAAAAATCTTGGAGAGTGGGAGAGGTGCCATAGGACTGGAGAAGAGCAGGTGGTGTCCTAGTTTTCAAAAAAGAGAAATGAATGGATTCTTCCAGCTATAGACCACTCAGTCTTGTTGACTGATTCTGAATGGTTTTATTAAAGAAGCTCTACACATCTAAAAAAATGAAGTGATGACCACAAAGAATAAGCACAATTTCATAAAAAAGAGGTCATGCTTGACTAATCTCACTGTGTTATGTTATTACTAGACTGTCAAAAGACTGAGCAGAGAAAATATTGTAGATTTCTGCCAAGTATTCGACAAAATTGTTCATGCTATTCTTGTGGCCAAGATGGAGAGATTTTGGTCAGAGACGTGTACAGTAAGTGGGCTCAGAATTGGATGAAAAACTAACCAGATCTACTCAGAGCCAAAGGATTGTCCTAATTAGATCAATGACGAGTTGGGGGGGGAGTTCTCTAGTGGAGTGTTCTGCTGATCTGTCATTGGTCCCAAGTTGTTCCACATGGGAGAGAATGATTTGGAAGAAGTCACAGATAGCATCCGTATTGTGGGTGCAGAAGACACGAGGTTGGGAGAAAGAGTTGATATACTAGATGACAGTCAAGATACAAGAAGTTCTCACCATGCTAGAATGTTGGAACGGAGCTAATGAGATGAAATTTAACAAGAATAAATGCAATATTCTATGTGGAGCATGGGTCCTTTATGACTCTAGAATACCTCAATGTCCAAGTTTCAGTACGGCTGCTTTGGGAAGTCAATTATATAACTCATGGCCTGAGACTGTGTCTGGTACATTCTTTATTGCTAGACCAAACAAGGGAAACACAAATCCAATGGTGAAAACATTTAATTAATACAGGAAACAAATGTCATTAACAAGAAAGGCATCAGGTTGTAGAGTTATTCTCTGCCCCATGAATAAAGGGGCATAAATCTCTCATACCTCCTCATATGTGAGGGATGGGATAGAAAGCTTCTGCAGAAGGAAGGTAGGGTGGGAAAACTTTCCCTCGGCATATGTGGGCAAACAGGATGAAAGGAGACATCATATGGTCCCTGTCTCCTCTCAGCAGGTGCTGAATGAGCAGCATAAGAATTTGCTAACATCTCTTGGCAAGATGTCATCTGCTGAAGCCTTTTGGCTTAGCTCTGAAGAACTGGGTTCTGGGATGCCAGGAAGTACCACTCCTTAGACTCCTATAAGATACTGTTCTGTCTCCCAGTTAGGTAGTCTGCTCATGCTGAGCCCAACTGCCTCTCCATTTCTTCATCTTGCTGTCTCCTTTTCTTCCTCCCCCACCCAGTTTTCACCTTTTTCCCACATAGCACTAGCACCCCCAATTTTTAAACCTTGTAGAGCATTCTCCACTAATCAGTCTTCACTTGGTGGCGTCTCTTCTGTGCAGCCAGATGTGCAGCTTTCTGGGAAATGTGGTACCCAAGGAGCAATGCTCTCTTGTCCCCAAGCATTGTGGGAAATGAAGTCTTAGGTTCTTCTCTCTACATACTTTTCCGATCAATGAATCAGCCTTACAAGGACAGGAGGGAAAGAAGGGGATTGCTACTGGGAAACTCACGTGAAAAAGAATTGCAAACTCAGTATGAAGCAGCAATGCAACATGGCAGTCACTTGTCTCCCCCCCCCATATATTTTTTGCTTGTCTTTCCACTCACTACGTAACCCTGGCAATCTGGTGTCTGAGACTGCTCTGTCCAAGGTTCCTAAACATTGCTTAGCTAATACCTCTTTTTCTCAGTAGTCTTGACCTCTCTGTAGTTGTTGATTCTGTTAAGACTCACTCTGATAGGGTACTCTCTCGTGCCTTGATTTCAAGGGCACTGTTCCTTCCTGCTTTTTCTACTTCTCTGACAAGTCTTTCTCAGTTTTTTTGCTAAAACCATCATCCATTCCCACCCCCTAACAATGGGTAGCCCACAAGGTTTGATCCTGATCCGTCTTCCTCTTATCTCTTTCCCCTCTGTCTGTCTTGGTGATCTTACCTTCTCCCAGGGGTTCAATTATGATCTCTATTCAGATGACCCCCAACTCTATGTTCAGTCCTAGGTGGTGAAGTGGATAGAGGGCTGGGCCTGGAGTCAATTATATTCATCTTACCGAGTTCAAGTATAGCCTCAGACACTTACTAGCTCCGGGACCCTGGGCATGTCACTTCACCCTGTTTGCCTCAATCTCCTCATCTGTAAAATGATCTGGAGAAGAAAGTGGCAAACTATTCTCGGATCTGCCAAGAAAACCCCATGTGGGCTCATAAAGCGTCAGATGTGACTGAAAGTATTGAATAATAACAAATCTCTCCCCTGAATTCCAACCCCAATCGCTAATGCCTTGATGACACTGTTGTCTCCTGCATCTCCAGGCTGTGTTTTTCTCCACCTAGATGTTGCATTGACATCTCAAACAAAGCATTTCAAAAAGTGAGCTCCTTTTCTTCAGGGCCATAACTAGGAATCTTTGTTTCCTGGGTAAGCAGTGCAAACTCTGGCTGAGTCAAGTGATATAAAGCACATGGTCAGGGATTATATCCTTTGGCAGACAGCTCAGGACAACTCAGGATACTGACAGGAGATCACTGCAGGGGTGGCTGAGAGAGTGCCCGCCATCTGAAAGCTTTTTGTTTTAACTAATTATTCCTGCTAAGTTGGTGCTAAGCTCTATTATTTCTACATTGCTGAAGGAGAGTAAGTGCTAATAGAACCCCTAAATTCAGTGCCCTCTTAATTCAGCACCCTGGGGACTAAGCCCGAATTGCTCTACCCTAGTTCTAGCTCTGATTAGCTCTCCCGTCCCAAGTCTACTTCTCCTCTAAACCTCATTCTTATTGTTGAATGCCTCACAATCTTTTCAGTCATCTTTGATCCTTCACTATTCCTTGTCCTGCGTCTCCAATGTATTTCCAAGTCTTCTCAGATTTCCTTTGCATAAATCAATCAATGAGTCCTTGCTTTGAGCTTAGAATGTGCCAAGCCTCTGTCCCCTCCTTTCTACTCACATGGCCACTGCTTTTGTTAATACTATCATCCTCTCTTGTAGGTATTCTTCTAAAAGTCACAGCACTCTCCTGCTCAAACACTTTCAATGGCTCCCTGTTTCCTCTTGGATAGCATACAGACTTCTTCCCCTGACCTTGAAAGTCCTCTATAATCTGGCCCTAACCTTCCTTTCCAGATTTGATTTCATATCACTTACTGTCACTCAGCTAAACTGTTCCCCAAACTTGGCATTGCGTGTCCCATCTCTGTGCCTCTAAACAGCCCATCTCCTATGCCTGGACTGCATTCTCTTCTCACTGTTACCTCTTAGGATCCTCCTCTTCCTTCAAAGCTCTGCTCAGGCACCACCTCATAGAGGAAGCCTTCCCTGATTGCACCAGTAGCTAGTGCTGTCCCCCACTGCAATGATCTTCTATTTGATTCTTTGTGTAGCACCGCCCCCCTCCCCCAGGAGAATATAATCTCCTTGTGGGGCAGAAGCAGTTTCATTTTTGTCTTTGTATTTTCAGCACCTAGCACAGTACAAGTACATAGTAGGTACTTAATGTTTGTTGAATTAAATTGTAGACAAAGAGAGGCAGTTTTATGCTCAACACAAGGAAACAACTTCCTAACGATTAGAGCTATCCACAAGTGGAGTAGTATGTTGGGGGAGGGGTGATTTCTCCATCAATTTGGAATCTGCTTGGAAGCTTTTGGAACCTGTAGTGGGGATTTGGTAGAGGAGGGACCTTTTCACTTACAGATTGCACTGCACATTTTCTGATGTCTCTTCCTGTTGTGTGCCGGTGGGTCCCCAGCTGACGTAGTGCACTTAGTCAGCTATCCCACCCAAGCCTTCGCTTGCATACTCACCCCACAGTCTTCAGATGTCTCTGCCCCCCCCCCCCCCCCCCCCCCCCCGCGGGCTTCGGCGGCCCCCCCCCCCCCCCCCCCCCCCCGTGGTGAGAGGGGAATGACTAGACAGAACACCCGAGTTGGCAGTTGCGTCTTTATTGATTACATAGCTTGCTACACTACTACTTGCTCTGCTCGCTCCCTGCCCAAGTTTTCTCTCGCCCCCTCCTCGCTGCTTTTTTATTCCCCCCAAACTCCTCCCCCCTACGCCCGTGCTCCTCCTCCGTTCCTCCTTCGTAGGTGGAGCTCCCTCCTGTTACAGAGGCCCTCCCAGTGCCCATGCAACGGTTGGTACACGTCGGGCGTCTCTGGGCAAGCCCAGGTGCTCCTGGGCAGGTAATAACCTCCAGGCGTCTCAACTCCCCTACAGGAGGCCAGAGGTCCAGAGCAGGGCCCTAACATCTTCCAATTTCTCTGGGCTGGTGTTTCTCTGAAGTTCTCTATTCTGTGGCTACTTCATCTAGTGGACATGTTGACCTGTCTTGCCATTCCAGAGATTGGTCGATCTCTGGCTGTTTTAACTTGTGGCTGTGATGAATCTTTGCTTCTGGCTCTCAGGTAACGTGTTGATAGGCACCTCCCTCATTTCCTCCTATCACTGAGTCTGCCACTTCTCATGGATGCATGCTGATTTCCCCTCCCAGCAAGGATTGGACAGGTGTGTTCCAAGTTGTAACACAAGATTCCAGGAAAATATGTTATTGTCATCCTTAGTCCATGGGAGCTCCCCATCCTCTTACTGGCCAGACTCCTACAAAGACAGAGGTGGAGGGTAGAGGAACTTACAGACCCTCGGCTGTGGGCTGGGCTCCAGTTAGGGTGGAGAGGGGCTTGGGCTTTAACAGCTGAACTAGAGACAGGTCATTATCTCCCTGCCACAAAAAAACCCCTAAAAAAAACCCAAACAAACAAATCGGGAGGCAGGACAGCTGAGCTGTAGGGACAAGATGATAACAATCAATACCTCTAATGAGGACGCCAGCATAGGGCCTTCTCTGAGGCTGTGTGCAGTAGATGAAGACACAGAGACCCAAAACATCTGGGCTGGTGTTCATTCAACTGCCCCCTATATTGTGCCTTCAGATATGAGGGAGAGCAAGAGTGGAGGGGAAATTTAGCTCCAGGAATTTGGTCTTATATGCTTATGTTTTAGCACTGAAGTTTTATTCTTGAGATTTGGTTTTCCTGAGTTGCTTTTTCCAGGTGTTTGGGTGTCTGAGTCTCTTGTGTTCATGGGGAAGTCATATGTGGCAGGTTGTGCTATGAGCTGCCTGAGGTCTTGGGAACAGAAAATACCTAATGTTTGGGGCAGATGATGAATTTGTCTTTCGAGGTCAGCAGAGAACTCATGACACTGTTTTTGGGAAACCTCTGCTTGTCTGTGCTTATTCTAGAAGTCAAGGGATCTTGACACTCCTGGTCATTGTGAGGGCAGTAAGGAACATCAATGTGTATTTATATGACCGGGTCATTTCTAAGTCTTTAGACTCCTTATCTGATTCTCTTTTTGTTTTGTGTGTATCTCATTTCTTTGTCCTAAGTTGAATGTAGGCAACCTTAAGGGCAGGGATTGTCTTCTCTTGCCTTTTCTACAGTGCTGAGGACAGGTGCCCAGTCAAAAGCCGTAAGTTGATTAAGAACAGGTGAGACAGGTGATCCATTAGAGATAAAAGCATATTCTCAAAGGAATTCTGGGATGTGTCCCAAGAGGTGTGGAAGGTTGTGTCAAAATTTAGTAGCAACAAAAACCATGTCCTCTGTTCTTACTAGCTATGTGACCCTGGACAGGTGGCTTAACCTCTCTGGGCTGTGGTTTCCCCATCTAAAAAATGAGGATGATAATAATACTGCAATGCCCTGAGAATTGGAAATGGGAAAAATGCCGACTTTGGACAATGACCTTTTATGTAACTATGGACAAGTCACCTTCCCCCTTCTGAGCCTCAGTTTACTCCTTTGTAAAGGCAGTTAGCTTGGATGAACTCTAAGGTCACTTCCAGCTCTAACATTCTCTAAGATCACAGATTTTGAGCTGGAAGATGCCTGAAGGGTCATCTAGGCCAAACTTTTAATTTTACAGATGAGAAACCTGAGGTCGAGGGAGGTGAAGAAACTGGTCACATGGATAGTAAGTGGCCAAGTGAGGATTCGAACCCATGTTTTTGATTCCAAATCCAGAGCTCTTTCCACTTTACCTTAAGTTTAGATAATCTCTAAAGTTTCTTTCAGATTAACATCCTTCAAGTGAGGAGATGTGGCTTTGACACTTACAAGCTCTGTGACCTTGAGAAATCACTTCACCTTTTTGGGCCTCAGTTTACTCACCTGTAAAATGAGGATAACCCATTTATACTACCTCCTCTCCAGGGGTGTTGGGAGGGCCAAATAAGACAGTATACGTGAGGGATCTTGCAAAGCCTGAGTTGTTTTGTGAGTTGCATTTCCCAGACCACTCCCCACCATCCCCCCAAGAAACTTCCCCCTCCAAACCAAAAGCAAACTCTATATGAAGCAAGACAGTTTTGGCTCATCAGAGTATCAGGAGTCAGGTGGATTTGACCTTTATTGTTTCTACCAGCGTTTTACAGAGTAGTGATAGAGTTACAGGGCTGCAGGGAACAGTTGGAGTAAAAAATAGCATAAATAAAAAGGAGAGAAACCAAGGAGGTCGGCAGGAGGTGACTGGAGTCCGGTCATTCAGGGGCAGTCGAAGGGCCTGGGGTGGTCAGAGCTGTTTATGATTCAGCCACCAGAGCTGTGAATTCTGCAAGAAACAACAAGGACAGTGGGAGTGGGTGGAGGAGAGACAAAGGGAAATGAATCCGAGGGACGTTGGTGAAGGCAAGGGGCAGGGCAGCTGGGTGGGTCCTAGCCCCCTCATGCACGCTGTTGCTCACAAACCGAGAAGCAGACCTGGCCTGGAGGCCAGAGGGCTCATGGGCTCCTGTTTGCAAAAAAAAAAAAAAAAAGGTGGGGGAGGTGACCCTCAAACATCATTCCAAATCTCCAGGTCCAGCTCAGGAATTGCTAAAATGATATAGGGAAAGAGCACTGTGTTGGAGTCATCAGAGGAACTGAGTTCAGATACCACCTCTGCCACATTGTACCTGTGTGACCTTGGGCAAATAACTTAACTTCGTTGAGATTAAGTTTTGAGGGAGTTGAACTGAAAGGTGTTTGAAGTTCCTTTGGGCTCCAAGGTAACAATCCTCTGACAAATCTGGGCTCTGCTGAATACTACCTGTGTGATCTCGGGCTTCTCGGATTCTGGCCTCTTCCAGCTCTAGGTGGTGAGGTGGATAGAGTGCCAGATCTGGAGGCAGGAAGGCTCATCTTTCTGAGTTCAAATCTGCCCTCAGACACTTCCTAGTTGTGTGACCCTGGGCAAGTCACTTCACCCTGTTTGTCTCAGTTTCCTCATCTGTAAAATGAGCTGGAGAAGGAAAGGGCAAACATTCCAGTATCTTTGCTGAGAAAACCCCAAATGGGGTTTGACACAGCTGCACAATAAAAATGATACTTTAGCAAATTCTAGCTCTGCTGCTTATAGTCTATGTGACCGTGGGCAAATTGGTTCATCATTCCGGGTCTCTGTTTTCTCATCAACAAAATGAAAGAGTTGCACTAGATGGTCTATGGGGGCTCTTTCATTTCTAAAATCCTGTGCTCAACCTGATTGTAATCAAAAGCATTCTGGCACAGGACAGGAGACCTGGCTTTTAATCCCTCATTATTGTGTGACCTTGGGCAATCCGGTGATATCTTTGGCATCAGTTTCCCCATTTGCCAAATGAGGGGTTTGATCCTGGTGAGCCCTGAGCTCTCTTCTACCATCTACAGCTCCAAGGCCCCCTCCTCCAGGGAGCCATCCTTGACCATTCTGTACCTTGTGCCCTCTCTCTCCTCTGAGAGCACAGCAGTGATCGCCTGTCCTATTCACTTGGCACGTAGCAGACATCTGCTGCATCATGACGTCTCTGATGCTGTCGCCTTGCATGGCTTTTTAACTCTTAACTTGCTACTCAGTTTTTCTCGCGTTTACTTCATGACTCTGCAGTCAGATGGTAAATTCCTTGAGGGCAAAGACTAGGCCTTACATTGCTTTGCATTCTTTACAGGGCCTGGTACAGGCTGGGCACCTACTGGCATCCAGTTAATGCACTGATTAATGAAATCATGTTGCCAACTCCGTGTTCCCCGAGCTTCCCTTTTCTTCCTGATTGTCTAGTCCACTACACTGTATGGTCATTTCAAGCCTGAAGCTAAGAGATGAGGGCAAGAAGAATCAAAGGACCATAGATTGAAAGCTGGAGGGGACTTTTGGGTCCCTTCTCATTGAGTCCCCTCACTGAGTCTCCCTTCTCATTTTTTTCAGATGAGGAAATTGGGACCTAGAGAGGCAAGGTCACACAAACAGTAAAAGGCATAGGTAGGATTCAAACCCAGGTCCTATGTCTCCAGAGCCAACACCCTTTGTACGGCACTCCTCTAACTTTTGTCCCCCATCCTCTCCCAAGTCTGCTCTCTCTAAGATCACCAATAACTTCCCAATCACCAAATCCAATGGCCTTAAAAATACCCCTCATCCTTCGTAAGCCCTCCGCAGCATTTGACATTGGTGATTCCCTGCCCCCCCTTTCTGAATACTCCCCTCCTTTGGTTTCAGAGATGACACACTCGATAGTTCTCCTTTGAATTCTTCCTTCTGTGACCTTGAATGGCTCTGAGTCTTTTCCCCGACCCCTTAAGGTGAGTTTCTCTTTTTAGATCTCTTCCCTTTTATACTCTTCCCCCACAGCAATGTCACACACTCCCATTTGTGCATCCGTATGCATGTCAGGTCTAGCCATTGTAACCTCATTAGTCTGGGCAAGTTGAACTTGAATTCTCTTGGCCTATATTTCCTCATCTGTAAAATGAGGAGGTCGGACCAGATGGGTCCTGAGGATCTTTCCATATCTGTATCTATGATCACCTTTCTCTTTCTGGGCCTCAGTTTCCTTAACTGTAAAATGAAGAACTCAGATGAGATGGCCTGGGAGGGGACATCCCTTCCAGCTCTAGGTCTCTGACCCTCCCTATCAACTAGGATCCCATGACTCCTCTCTGAACCTCAGTTTTCCTTCTCTGAAGAATGAAGAGGTTGCGTTTGTCTTTGGAGTCCCTCTCAGGTCTAAACCCTACGATCTCCTACTTCTCCTCTCAATGCATTCCATCCTTGTGGCCAAACTGAAGTACTCACTGTCCTTCCTCTGTTCCTTTGTTCACGTTTGTCCCTTTATCTTCTCACCTCCCTGCCATCTGTTGAATTCCTTCTCATACCCAAATGGCACCTCCTGCAGGAAGCCTTTGTCATCTGCTGTCCCTTGACCCCATTAGCAATATCCATGCACCCCTCCCAGATCATTGCATTTGGAAGTTTAGGCTAACATTCCCTTTGATAATGTTGGAATGGATCCAAATGTCCTTTATGACACATGTATATGTAGTTTACATTACTGTCCATTCTGGGGCATCTAACCACATTTTTTCTCTAATAGAATATAACCTCTTTGAGGGCAGGCACAGTTTTACCTTATAAATTTTCCCAACACCTAGCTCAGTGCCTGGTACATAGCAGGAGCTTAATAAATGCTTATTGAGTGTGGTACCATAGAACTATCACTGATTCTCAAATCTGAGGACATGAGTTCAAATTTCAAATATCATCTTTTCCATCTGTAGGACTTCATCTGACCTCCTTGGGTCACAGTTTATTCATCTGAAAAATATTTGGTTTGTCTGGATAGCTTCAGACATCTCTGAAACAACATTTTATGGTTTTGTAAATCAAATTGGATTGAATTCTAGAATGCATTTGTATATTCTTTTGTGAGATAGTTCTTAGTGCGCAGATCAAATCCTTTCCCCTGAGGGCCAAGACCTCACATAACAGGCTGCATGAAGGATACCTACTTGCTGAATTTAAGTGAAGCCCTTACTATATGTAAGGCACTGTCTTCAACACTCTATACACACATATACACACATATCTATCTATCTATCTATCTGTCTATCTATCTATCTATCTATCTCTCTAGTACCTCTTGGATCAAATAAGCCTCCTTAGTTTGGCATTTAGACCTCTGCACAACCTGGCCTTGACCTACCTTTCTAGCCCAATTACCCATTATTCCCCTTCACACACTGTCCAATCCAGCCAAACTGTTCTTCCTGATATGTCTCATATGCAACACTCCATTCCTGTCTCATGGACGGCCCAGCCTGTTCTCCATTCAAAGAATGTTCTCCAGCCTCCCTTCTGCCTCTTAGAGCTCTTATTTCCCTTTGAGATTTAGCTCAGCTACCACATCCCACATGAGCACATTCACAGCTAGTGCCTTGTCCCTCCAAATTACTCCGTACTTATTTTTTACACAAAACAGCTAGAACCACGGTGGATAAAGTGCTGACTTGGGGTCAGAAAGCCTTCAATTCAAATCCTGTCTCAGATCCTTACTAACTGTGTGATCCTGGGCAAGTCACTTAACTCCATTTCCTCATCTGTAAAATGAGGGGGCTGGTCTCTGAGGTCCTTTCCAGCTGAGATCAGATGAGAAAATACTTAAGAAAGCTTTAGTGCAATGTACTTAGTGAATGCTCGTGCCCTTCCCTTTCCCTATAGAAGTACATGTTGTCTTCTCTGATAGATTGTAAGCTGCTTAAGGAATTGTTTTGTCTTGGGTCCCTAGAAACTAGCACAGTGCCTGGCCTGGAGTGGTGAGCCAGTCAATAAGCACTTATTAAGCACCTACTATGTGCCAGTAAGTGTGCTCAGCACTGACGATCCAATTCTCCTAATAATCACTTGTTGATTGGTTGATAGATTGAGAGTGATGGTACAATTGTTTGTCCTTCATTCTTGAAAGGACCATGGCATCAGGGAGGTGATGCCATGACATGCAAGTGAATTGGATTGAAGTGAGGGAGGGCTGTGCAAAGTCACCAGCCTCACTGTCTCCTCAGGAGTCATCTGAGTTCAGTGGCCAGATATAGATCAGTATGACTGGAGATGGCCCAGAATGCAGTGGGGGACCTTGGCCTCTTTAAGCTCAGGTCTTTAACAGGTCTCTTTTTGACTAAGGCAACACCCATTCAGTGATTAAGGTTAGGTAATAGACAGATACTCAATAGCGGATTCAGAAAACGTGGGCTTCAGGCCCAGTTTTGTGACCCTGATCAAATCGTTGGGAACCTTAGTTGACTTATCTGTCAAACAGGGGATGGATAGTCATACTTCTTGGAGCTGTATGAGGACTAAGCAAGCTAATCTGGATAAGTTTGTGAGAGTACTGAGTGCCATATGCATGCTGGTTACTGGTGGAAAAATTAAGGAATGGCCTTTGAATCAGATCTAGATTTGCCTTCAGAATTTGATGCTTATTAGCTGTGTAGCCTTATCTTCTGAGCCTCGATTTCTTTGTCTGCAAAATGAGGACAGTACTAGACCCACTTCTTACTTTCATGTATCCCTTTGAGGAAAACACTTTGGGAATCTTAATTAATGAGCCACTGTAATTAAGCCCAGAGAGTGGAAGTGACTCTGGGGGCCCGGAAAGTGGAAGTGATTTGCCCAAAGTCACAGCAGCTTAGGCTAATAACTCTTCCTGCCTGTCTCATAGGAGAGTCAGAGTGGTATAAATGGGAGCTTGTCTTTCTTCAGAAGGAGAAGACCTGGGTTGGATTCTTCTCTTGGATACCTGAGCAAGTCACTTAACCTTAACTGCATCTGAAAAATGGGGATAATAATAGCATCTATTTCCCAGGGACCTTGTAAGGATAAAATGAAGAAAAAAATGCCCTCAGGCAATACTCTAGGACTCAAAGTTACAGGTGAATTACCAGATTGCATCTCAGGAGGGAACTTCCTTACTGTGATTACCCTCCCTGGCTGAAATCACAGGTCTGAATCTCTCTACCTTACAGTTTGTGGGGATGGATGGATCATTGATCCACACTAGAGATCATATAGAACAATTCTTTCATTTTCTAGGTGAGAAAATGAGGCCTTCGGATACTCCCATATCTCATAGGTAACATGTGGCAAGATTTGGATTCTAACCAAAGTCCACTTGTTCCAGTTGGGAAAATGTTTATGAAAGCTGATAGAGATGTTAAAGACATTGTTTTGCATAAAATATTATAATGTCATTTGCTGGTGTAAGAACATATTGCTAATATTATAACGTAGAATGCCAGTATATTATGGTGGGGTTTTTTTGGGGGGGGGGGAATCCTGTGATTTCCTTGGTGGAGGAAACACCTTTGACTAATGCAGGTGAGCCCCTTTTTTGCAACTAGAAGTCTTGGAGGGTTGCCTAGGGGCACTGAGAAGTTAGGTGACTTGCCCGGGGTCACACAGCCAGACTTGAACCCGGGTCTTCCTGACTCTGAAACTGGTTTAATTCACCAACCTTGGCTGTCTCTCTCATGAACTGTATAGAGCAAGTATTATATACGGTGATTAGTCTATACTATTACAGGCTGTGGGCGAATCTTCCTTCTGGGAAATTGACTAAGCAATTAGCCATTCCCTAGAATAAACCCAAGAACCATTGTCTGCAGAAAGCCTGGAGACTTCTCCCCTACTGGAGCATCTTTCCCACACCCTATCCTCCTAATCAATAAAGGCCCTGAAGGGAGGAGGTGGGTGGTGGGGGGGGAGGAAGAGGAGGAAGAGGAGGAATAGGAGGAGAATCACAAGACTGTCCATCGATGTCCCTCAGGAAACTGAAATTAGCTTAATTTTATGTGTCCTCCTTCAAGTCTCTGTGCAGATCTGATAAATTTAGACGCTATTGACAAGCTGATTAGCTGAAAGTGTGGGCCTGGAACTTAAAAGAAGAGACTTTGAGTGAGAGGTTAGGAAGCTGCCCGTTCTCTTGTATTCAACTCTTTATCTGAGTCCCAGGATCCCCTGAGATCCTGGGATCTGAGCTAAGACTCAGAGTTGTCTAGTCCCACCTCCTGATCTCCACATCTTATAGATGTGGAGACTGAGGCCCTGGTGACTTGTCCAGTAAATGTCTCAGCTCCGATTAATGGGCAGAAGGGTTGTGCTACCTTCGGTTACCATTTCCTACAAAATGTTGGAACAGTTGTGTGATTAGAATATAATGCATTATGTTTGGCATTAGAAGATCCTGGTGTGAGTTACTTTCCCCCTGAGCCTCAGTTTCCTCATTGATAAGGAGGTTGCACAGGGCTGGAAGCCATTGATGAAATTAAAGCTGGAAGTTCCCCAAGAGATCACCTGGTCCAAACCTCTTTTTATACAGATAGACAAAGTGAGATTCAGGTAAAGTGCTTTATCCAAGGTCACACAGCTTGTAGCAAAAAGAACACTTGGTCTAAAATCAGAAGACCTGGGTTCAAATCCCACCTCAGACACTTTCAACCTTTGTGACTTGAGCAAAGGTACCCATACCTCAGTTTCCTCATCTGTAAAATAAGGGGCCTCTGAAGTCCTCACTCTGAATCTACATTCCTATGACATTCTGACTCCAAATCTGGTGATTTTCCCACAACACCCTGATGGAAGCATGGGTTGGAAGGGTTAGTTCTGCCATTTTGTGGTCTAACGGCTAGAAGCATTAGATTTGGAGTCAGGAGGACCTGGGTTCAAATGAGCTTCTTCTTCCCATCTGCCAGATGAGAGGGTTGGATGAGATTCCACTGAGGATCCTTCCAACTCAAAATTCATGATCCAATGTAATCCTTTTTCTGAGTTAAGGCCATTTCTTTGCGTTCAGTCATCCATGGCCATAATTAACAACTGTGCCAGCATCCTATTAAAAAAGCTTTTATGCATAGGATGGGTAGAATCAGGTCACCCCTTAGCCATTCACTGAATGATCCTGGGCGAGTCATTAAACTGCTCTGAGGCTCAATTTTCTCCTCTGTTAAATGAGGATCGTAATAGCCCCTACCTCCCAGGGTGGCAATGGGGATCAAATCAAGCACATGGGAAGCCCTTGTAAACCTTAAAGTGCTTTATAAATGCTAGTCATGATTTTTAGATTACTTCTATGTTACATGATTACCACTATAAGAAAAGTTCTTTGTAAACCATATAAAACCCCAGAAAGGGGAACACTTATTCCTCCTTAGAGGCAGTGTTGTGCAATGGTTAGAATGCTTGACCTGCACTGATGGGTGATCTGGATTCATCTCCAACCCCTACTATTTTCTAACTGTGTGACCCCTGGTTAGTTTCCTTCTCTGAGCTTCAATTTCCTCATCTGTAAAATGGGGCCAGGAATATTCATAGAACCCCTGCCTGGTTGTGAGGCTAAAAATGAGTGGGTGCGTGATGTTTAAATGTCAGTTAGCACCACCACAAACAAAGATTGTTGCAGAGAAGTGGAGAAGGAGAATGCGTCTACCCAGGACAGTGGCAAGGATCAAAATAATTACGACAGTAATGACAACCCGCCATCGCCAGCTCTGGCTTCCGATGGGACAAAACTCTGAGGTTCCCTGTGCCCTGAGACAAATGACTCCATTAGCTTAATTATTTGGAGGAGATGGGGGAAGCAATACAGAAAGAAAAAGTGTCTTCATTCCTCCTAACTTCAGTTAGACTAGTTACATAATGACATCTCCTGCTCCCTGGGCTACATCTTATCTGGTGCAGAGACAAGATGTCTTGCATGCAAGTCCACCTGGGAATATGAATGAGCCACCAGCTCTGCACTTATACCATTACTAACTCTCTAATTTAGGCTCTGCCTCAGTGGAAGGCATGAAGGAGTCAGGGGATCTGAGTTCTGGCCTCACTTCTGGTTTGGCTGGGTGACCTTGGAGAAATCCTTTGACTTTGCTGTGTCTCTATGTGCTTATCTGCCAAATGGGTATAAGAATTCCAGCCCCTGACCACCTCACTGGGCCATGAAAGAAGAGGCAGGAGAAGCACCTTGAAAAGAAGGCTCAATCTAGAGTTCAAGGACAAGGAACTGAATGCTGTCTTGGCTAGTCAGTACCTGTGTGACCTTTGACAAACTGCCAGGTCTCCTTGGGCCTCCATGTCTTAATCTATAGTCAAAGGACTAGACTAGATCAAAGTTCTTAACCTGGGGTCCATGAACCCTCAAGGAGTCTGTGGATAGATTTCAGGGGATCCAGGAACTTGGAAGGGAAAAATAACAGCTTTACTTTGACTGACCTCTAACTGAAATGGAATATTTCTTTCAATTATTTAAAAGCATCTGAAAAGAGGTCCATAGGCTTCATCAGACTGACTTGCAAAGGGCACAAATATCCTGTGTGAATCTTCTCTCTCTCTGTCTTTCTCTCTGTCTCTGTCTCTGTCTCTGTCTCTCTCGCTTTTAGATTTTATAACATACACACAGCCAAGGCATTATCATTCTTGCTATTTATCATACAGCCCAAAGCTACTACCCACAGCTACATGGATTTCCTTCCTCACTCCTCTCTCAGAATCTCAGTGTTAGAAGGAGCCTTAGAGATCCCCTCAGCCAACTCTCATTGAGCTGTGCTTATAACTGTCTTATGTACTTATTGTGGCAGTGAGATAGCAGAGTGGATAGAGCACTGGGCCTGGAGTCAGGAATACCTCAGTTCCAACTGAGCCTCAGACGCTTACTAGCTGTATGACCCTCAGCAAGTCACTTGACCTCCATTTGCTTTAGTTTCCCTAATAGTAAAATGGGGACATTAAAAGTACCAGCCTCCCAGGATTGCTGTTAAGATCAAATGAGATCATTGTAAAATGCTTAGCACAGTTCCTGACATGCACCAGGTGCTGAATACTTGCTAGGTGTTGTTATTATCATGGAAATGAATACCTTGTGTAGACTGTCATAGTTGGGAAGCCCCCTCATTTTATAGATCTGAGAGATTGGGAAACTGAGGCCTAGAGACAGTCATAGGGTAATAGGTTCTATCTCAGTAGGGATCTTAAAGCAGAAGCTAGATGACCCCTTGTTAGAGGAGAGAGAGAGAGAGAGAGAGAGAGAGAGAGAGAGAGAGAGAGAGAGAAAGAGAAAGAACCTTCTTGCTCAGATACATATAGGACTGGAGGCCTTCTGAGGTCTGGTTCAGCTATGAGATTCTGGGCATAGGACCCTTATGTGAAACATATGTAAGGTGCTGCCCAGCAGAAGAAGGTGCTGTGGGTCTGAAACCTTTGGAAGCCACTAGTTTTAGGGGTTAAAATACTGGGCTGGGTACTGTGATGCCAGCCTTAGAACATAAAATGTTAGAGATGGAAGGGACCTGAGAACACACAATGTTGGAGCTTAGAAAATGGGATGTCAGAACTGGGAGGAGAGAGACCTTAGAACGTAGGATTTCTGAGCTTGAAGGGACCTTGGGCTAGATCTGTCAGAGCTGGAGAGATCCTAAAACAGAGAATGTCAGAGCATGGGGGACCTTAAAACACAGAATATGTTCAAAGAGTTGGAAGGGACCTTAGAACCAAGAATGTTAGAGCTGGGGGGGGAGGGGAGGAAGGACCTTAGAACATTGAATATTTACAGCATAGAATGTTAAGAGCTAGAAAGTGCTTTAGAGATATCTAGTCCAATCTCCTGGCTTTAGGGATGAGAAAACTCAGGCCCAGAGATGGGAACACTTGTCCAAGGTCACAAGGGTAGTTAGCAATCAAATTACAATTTGCATCTGGCTCTCTTACCTCCAATTCCAGCCTTCCTTTTTTTCTACAGACCTATCCTTCTCCCCACCCAAACAGTGGGCCAATTTCTTCCATCTCAGTTTCTTCTTCCCCTAAACAGGGCTCAGAATACCTATATGTCCAGTCTTGACCTGCCTCCCAGAACAGGGTGTGGGAATTCACTGCTAAGGCATGTCTGCAAATGACTGTCATTGACCGATGAATAGAGATAAGCCCTTAATTTATAGGGGTTATTTGTAGGAGTTGGGGTTTCAGAGAACTGAAGAGCAACATGGACACTGTCTGTGGGCCAATGTGGCCAGCCCCCTCCTCCTGTTGGAGAAACTGGGTCATGGACTGGGAAAAGGAGGGGGTACCACCTGTCCAAGGTCAGGAGCCTAGCTAGCGAGGGGTGGAGTGGGGAATGCTAATTAGTTTGCTTCTTACCTAGCTGTATACCTGCTAGATCACTTATATAATTATTGAAAGTCAGAGCCGAATGGGGCTTTAGAGACCATTTAAATCCAAAACCCTGAAGTTATAGATGAGGAGGCTGAAGAGGTCTGGCTGCTTCCTTTCCCTTCACCTCGGGGACCCAGAGCCACTTAGTAGGAGAAGATGGTTTTGGACTTAAGCCTCCTGACTCCCAATTCACTGCTATCTCCACCTTCCATCCGGCTGCTTCCTAAAAGAAGGATATTTCTCAAGGACACTGACACACATATAAAAAAAAAAAAGATGAACCCTTGTTCGTCTCAAGGAAACCTGAAGTATCATAGCTGTAGAAGTAGGAGGAAGATCAGAGGTCATCTTATCTACCCTCCTTGTTTTACGGATGAGGAAACTGAGGTTCAAAGAGGGTAAGTAATTTAGGAATATTGGGCCATAAATTTAGAGCTAGAAGGGTCTTAGAAGCTGATGAATACAACTCATCGTTTTACAGATGAGGAAACTGAGTCACAGAGTGGTTAACTGGCTTGCCCAAGGTCATATAACTTGTCTCAGGGCACATAATAAGTAGCAAGTGGTGGAGTCAGGATTTGAACTCAGGGTTGCTGATTCCAAGTTCAGCATTCTCCTTCTGCTCTCCTGATCTGAAGCATGTTCTTGGGCTCCCAGGCTCTTCTAGGGAGCCTGAGACCTCTAGGAAATCAAAGTGAAGTTGGAGTTAGGCTCACAGAACCATCATTTCAGAGCTGTGAGGCTCATCAGAGGTCATTTAGATCCTCTCCCTCATTTTACAGAGGAGGAAACTGAGGCCCAGAGAGAGAGGATGACTTGCCCAAGGTCCCCTTGTGGAGCTACAAATGTTTCCAATCTCCTGAACTGCTCTCAGAAGTTTGGAAGTTGAGGAAGGATGGCTTAAGGGAAGCAGCAGGGTATGGTTGAACTAGGAGTCAAAAGAGCAGGATTCTAATCCTTATACTATCACTTTTTATCTTTGTAACTTTGGGCAGGACTACTTCCTTTCATCTGGGCCTCAGTTTCCCCCTTTAAAAAGAGAGGTTTGGACCAGATGATCTCTGAGGCCCCTCCCAGCTCTACCATTCTGTGCTTCTCTGATAGGGATATCTGATTCATTCTCCTGAGCAGCTGCAGAAGGCAGAATTTCACCCTGGTCACCAAATGATTAATGAGTCTTTAGTATCAAAAGCATAGGATAGAGACAGAGGGAGGGACGGGGGCCTGTGGATCGAGCACTTGCTCTGTGTTCTCTCAGGCAACACACAGAAGGCACTCATGCCCAGTCAACCATTCCAGCCTTTCTGAGCACCTCGGAGCAGCCCAAATGGACTGCCGATGAGAGAGGGGGCAAGTGTGACATGGGCAGAGCTTGGGAGGAACTAGGAAACTGGGGCTAGCTCTGTTTTTGTGGCAGCCTAGACCAGTGGGGAAGGAGCATGGTCAGCCAAATAATAAAAAAGTGGGCACCAAATCTGAAGCTTTTCTTTGGGGCTAGTTCCCCTACTTGGCATGGTAGATTTCACACTGAAAGGGACCTTAGATGTCATCAAGTTCAGAGTCCTTATTTGACAGATGAGGAAACTGAGGCACACAGAAGTTAAGCCACTTACCCAGAATCACACAGCTACTCAATCTTTCTGCTTCTTTACTTTAACTCTGATACTGGTGGGAAAGAGGGTAAAAATATTCCTGGAGTCTGGAGTGGAGAGGTACTATTATTGGCTACTCCAAAACCAAGCCTGGATGCTAAAGCCAGGATAGGCTTTCTTTCCCATTTCTCAGCAAAGCAATTCTCACAGAAACAGTCAGGATAAAGAGACTGAAAAAAAGACAATGAAGGGATGCTGAATAGTGTAAGGGGTAAAGCAGTGAATTGGGAGTTGGGAGATGTGGTTCAAGAGCTCCTGAATTCATCTGTGCTGTGATTCTTAGGAGCCATGTGGCCATTGGAAGTCACTTAACTAGTCTTAGCCTCCATTTATTAGTCTACAAACTGTGGATAATAATTCATGACTTACCCCGTAGAACTGTTTTGTAGGGACTACAGAAGACATATAGTCCAATCTTTAATATTGCAGATGGGGAAACTGAGGCCAGAGAGGGAACGTAACTTGCCCAAGGTCACAGAGCATAGTCACAGAGTTGGACCAGGTCTCAGTTCTAGGCTATCCAACTCAGCCCAATGCCTTTTTTCCCTGTGGCAGCCCCCTGCTTCTTTGGGGAAGGGCACGGGGTAGTCTCTGCTTTCTCTGATCTCTGGCCACCAAGCAAATCTGTCCTTTGGGCTTGGAATTCTGCTTCAGGGACCTCCACTCCTTCCCCAGAGGGCTCCAGACACTCAAGGAGCCCCAGGGTGTGCTCGGTGCTCAGCCCCACCATCACTACTCACCATCAGCCCCAATTTTGCCATCACCGTCCTTATCCCCCGCAGCCAGGAGGGTCTTGGTTTCTTTGTCTGACAGATCTCGGCCATCAGGTACAAAGCCCTTCAGGATGAATCTAAGTAAGGAGAAGACAGAGAAGAGGAAGGGTCAGACTGAAGTTGTCTGGGCTCTAAGTACGCATGCCAGACTGACTGAAGGGCGTCGTGGAAGGAACTCAGGATTTGGAGGCAGAGCACCCTGACTTTATTCCTACTTCTGCAGTTAATTCCTGGGGGAAGTCATTTCCTTTCTCTAATCCTCCATTTCCTCCTCCTCTAAATGATAGCTTTAGTAGTGTCCAAGGTTCCCTGTCATCTCTAGGATAAAATCCGAATCCCTCTGTTTGGCGCCCACAACCCTGCGTGGTCTGGCTCCAGCCTCTCTTTCTAGGCTAATTGCACATTGTTCCCCTCCTACTCTTTGCTCCAACCAAACTGATATTCCCAAATCCCACCTTGGTGCCTTTGCACAGACTGTTCCCCACATTGAAAACACCTTCCCTTCTTGCTTCTTCCTCTTGGAATCTCTGGCTCACTTTAAAGTTCCACTATTAGCTTCCCCAAGAAGCTGAAACCCCCAGTAACAACTGGGATGATGTAGATGTGTTTTTCCTCTGGTAGAATGTAAACTCCTTGTCAGCGGGGTCTATCTACCTTTGCACCCCTCATCACCTTTCACAGTGCCTGGCACATGATAGTTGCTTAATCAATGCAACCATTTATATTGAAATGCATTTATCAAAAAATATTTTTAAAAGAACTCTCAAGTTCACAGAGCCAAGGTTAAGATACCTTGTTCTCGAGCCTGTGTGTGAGTGAGGAGATCTGGGTTCAGTTTCCAGCAGTGTGCCTTCTTAGCTGGGTGACCTTGCACAGGGCGTTTGACCGCTATGAGCCTCTGTTACGTATGCCATTAGTAAAATGAGGGCTCTGAGTCTTCACCTAGCTCTGATTGATGGAGGGGTCAGAATTGGGCCAAAGGGTCATAGATGTAGAGCCTGAAGGGACCTTAGTTGACTCCCGCCATTTTATTGGGAAGAAACCGAGGCAAGGAGAAAAATAGGTGACATACCCAAGGTCATCCAGCTAGCGAGTGGCAAGCAGCTTGGTGAGGGGTGGCGGGTGGGCGTGGGTGCTACTGACACAGTGAAACTGACTTGGAACTCAAGGGAGACTGTCCTGACTCTCAGATCACTTGAGGAAGAGCTGGGCTCTCAGAGGTGTTTAATTATTGAACAACATCATTCCATTAGAAATATTAAATGCCTCCAACTTAACCCAGTTAGTCCTGCCCTCTTCCAATGACCTTAGCCTTCCCTGAAATGGGAGGGAGAGGAAGCCCTTGTCTTCCAGCCCATTAGGTCTGGCTCCCTCGGTAGCTGCGGACTGATTGCTGCCAGAAAAGTGTGCAGATGGAGGTGGCCAGGCCCATCTTTTTGACGGGTGCCCCTGGCCAGGAAGCAGCCCCCCCCCCAACCTCCTACGTCCCCTTAAAAGCCTCCCAGCCCTGGGGGTGGGGGAGGGGCAGGCCGGCTCACTTGAGCTCATCCTCCTCGATGAAGCCGCTCTTGTCCTTATCCAGGATGTGGAACACCTTCTCCACATCCTGCTTGCTCTTCTTCTTCAAACCCACCATCTCGAAGAACTTCTTGTGGTTGAAGGACTCAGCAGCTGCAGGGAGCAGGGCAGTTAATCAGGACGGGAGGCAGGAGACATACGGTGTTCTGCAGCAGGGAGCGTCTCCGAGCCCAGGCAACGGGGACTGCTCTCGGAAGGGTGCCCTACATGGATGGGGAGGTGGGGGGAGGGGAATCTTAACTAAAAGGGGACCTGGACACTTTTTGCCTCCAGAATCTCAGTTCAATAAAGTATTGGGAGGGGGGTGGAGTGGCTGAAGGCGAGATCATAGGACCGTAGATTGAGAATTGTAAAGAATCTTAGAGGTCATCTGGACCAGTCCCCCTCATCTTCAGCCCAGGAGAAATGAAATGACTTCTCTAAGTTCAGGTTACATAGCTAGTAAGTGGCAGGGGAAGGATTTGAACCCAGATCCTCTGATTCTGAATCCAGGGCTCTTATGGGGGTGGGGTGGAAGGAGCTAAGGCTTCTTAGTTTGCTTCCTGTGGCAGAGTGAAGAAAATAGGAACAGAGAGGGTAAGCAGCTCTCTCAAGGTCAAACAGTAAGACTAGGAGATGATGCTGAGAAGGGAGAGCTAGGGGCTCTTAGCACCCCATCCTGGGCTAAGCTGGCTATCCTAGGCTCTCACAAGGTATCTTAGGAGGTACCAGAGAAATCAGGGTAGCCACAATTATGTGATCTTGGAGTTAGACAGGAGAAGGCTAGAGGGCAGTTCCCCCAGGACATCAAGACAAAGATGCCCACCATCTGGACCTGGTTCCCACCCTTGGAATGGCTGGGAGAGGATGCATGGGGGTGGGCATAGAGCTGGACTGGCTGACTTAGAGATAGGGTTTGGGGGTCCTGGGAGAAAGTTGTAGGTGGGTTCGGAACTGAATGAGGGGCAAGGTTCAAGGATGCTGGTCAGAGCTTCCTAAACTGGGAGAACTTGGGAAGAGAAAAAGGGGGACAGGCATGGAGAGCCCTCAACCCATTTTCCATTCTCTTTTTGGGCCCAAAGTTGGCTGCTGAGAGAATAGCCCTGAACAGTCCATGTATTAGCTGAGCTCAAAGCTCCAATGGGTTTGGGAAGGTCATCTCCCTGGTGTCCAGTCTTGGACAGCTCAGAAGAGAGGTGATGCTGGGGGTGGTGGTGCAAGAGATGAAGCCCGAAATACGCTCTGTGCATTTGGGAGACTAGGGTACCTTAGCTCAGGAAAGGGGAGGTGAGATGAAGGAAGGGGGTGCATAGTGAAAAAATGGAGGGAATTGGAGTTTCTTAGTTGCCAGAAAGGAGAAGGGGTTCTTTGAACTGAGAGGTGAGATGAGGGAAGGGGGTGCATTGTTAAAAAATGGAGGGAATTGAATCTTGAGTTGCCAGAAGGGAGAAGGGGCTCGGATCCCTGGCTGGACACTGTCTCCTCCATGTCACTTGGGTAGAGATGAGAATTCACAGCATCCACTTAGCTCCTGCATCTGGGCTTAATGCCTCCTGGGATGGGGCCAGTGTTTGGCTTTGGTCCCAGCACCCCCTTTTTCTACCCTTTTCAGGTCCCCACTCTTACCCCTGGAGCAGGGTCGCCCTGGACTCCTGGCCAAGCTAGCCCGGGCACTCACTAGGGCATGGCTACCGGCATGAACACGCACCCCGGCTCAGTTCCTTCCGAGTGCGGGGAAGTTTCTGAGGACGAGAAGCTCGTGGCAGACAGGACCCATGGAGCTGGCCAGCGCGCTCCCGGAGACGCCTGGGTCCTCCTTGTCCCGAGCACTACTGCGTCCTCCGGTCCCCTTACCAAACTCCCTGCTGGATGCAGCCCAGGTCCCTTCAGTCTCCGGGCTGCGTGGGCGAGGATGCTCGGGATGCTGGGGCAGAGGGCTGCTGAGGGGAGGAGATGGGGCATGGGGGAAAGGCGACAGAGTGGAAGAGGATGGGATGGGGAGGGGTGGGGAAGAAGCGGCTCACCTGCAAAGGCTGCCACCGCCTTCTTAACGTCCTCTGCGCCGAGCAAGTCTGTGATCGACATGCTGCCGGTGTGGATCGGAGCGGGCTAGGCGAGCAAGTACGAAAAGATTAAAAAGTGCCTCCCTCAGCGTCCTGCTCATATGACCAGCGCTGCAATGCTGCGCCGAGGCCGCGCGCCGGGGAGGGCGAGGGCGGGAGGCTGGCACTGGGCCAGGCTCGCTCCAAGGCCCAGCCCCGGGGCGTCGAGGAAAGGGTGGTGGTGGGGGGGACCCTGGTCCCCCCGAGGCCTCCCTGAGGGGCCGGGAGGAGCCCGGGCGGGCACACCAGACACGGCTCGGTCAAGGGCACGGAGGTGGTGCTGCCCTGGACCGTCCGGAGCAGACCACCCTGCTTCCCCGCCCGGCCCGGCCCCGAGGGCGCCTTGTCCCTGGGCTCAGTGGGCAGAGAGGGCGCCAAGACTGCAGCAAGTCCCCCTTCCCAGTCCGCATCAGCCCCCCTCCACTCAACTCTCTTCCTTCCACTCCCTCTCTTCCTGGCTAGGCTAAGACAGGAGCCCGAGCTGGATTCTGGAAAGGAGACCACCCTGCCAGCGCCGTGGGCAGCTCCGCGCCCCTTGCCCGGCCTGACTTTGTTCTGCCGGCCTTGGGCCGCTTCAAGAATCCGTTTGGCCCCTGCAGCTACCAGTCTCAAGACTCCCAAGCCTCAAAATTAAACTTGCTGCCCCTTCTGAGGTTCGGACACCACTCTCCGCCCCACCGTCCCCCTTTTCCGGCTCTTTGGTGCCTTTGTAGTTTGACTTTGCATCTTTAACATTCATTAGAGGGCAAATTTGGAGGCTTTTCTTTTTTCTTTTTAACCTGAAGATGCTCTCTTTTCTTTACCCTTCCTGTTCCGAGATCCACACTCAGGTAGTCAGGGGCAGTAGATTGCTTCCAACCCCCCCCCCCCCAACTCCTTTCCCCTGAGTCTGGGAGTGTAGTTCACCAAAGGGATCTGTTTCCGAAGTCCCTGCTGACCTCAGTAAGGGCATAGCATGCTGCATTTGGAGTCTGGGGACCTCAGTTTGAAATCTGCCTCTTCTAAAGGTTGCTGTGTGACCTTGGACAAGTCACTCACCTTTTCTCAGTTTCCTCACGTCTGCAAAGTGAATTGGTTAACTAGATGACCTCCGAAGTCCCTTTCAACACTAGATTTCTGCTCCTAATCACTTCTTGGGGATCCAGAAGGTTTCCCTTCCTTTATCTGCCTACAGCAAGTATGTCGGTGGGGGGGGGGGAAGTAGCTCAAAACGGAAGAGAATTAGGAAGTCATCCAGGACGAATCTCTCTTTACAGATAAGGAAATGGAGGCTCCGAGAGATCGTAGCATGGTAGGATTTAGCCCTGAAGGAAACTTAGAGCTGATCCAGTGTAGTTCCAGCCTTTTACCAAAGAGAAAACTGAAGTTCAGGGACCTCGTAAGATTTAGAGGTACAAGGGAAGGGAAATCGCTGGTCCCGAGTCTATGGGGCTGCAATTTGTCCCCAAGTCTTTCGCCCGGGCTGTGCCCCCTCTCCTTCTCCATCCTGTGGGCAGGCAGGGTCCTTCACCCAGGCTGGTGGCAAGCAGGACAAGGACGCTTATGTGGGGGGATTTGGGGCAGGGCTTCTCTGCAGATTGAAGCATTTTGGAGAACACAACGCCCTCCAGAAAAGAGCTCTTTTCCAGCTGGTGGAGGGCACTGTCCCTGGCTCATGAAACTCTATTTCTCCACTTGTTTATGGAATGACATGAGATCCAAAGAGAGATGGTCTTCAGCCCTTATCCATTTCTCCTCAGGGTGTTGGGAACTGGGTTCCCTTCATCCCCCAACCTAAGGAAAAGACTTGGGTCCTAGTCTTGACTCTGCTGCCAGTACCCTTTGTGACCCACATTAGTCAAGTCATTGTCCTTTTCTGGGCCATTTGTCAGGCTCATTCCAGCTCCCCCCACCCCAGTTCTCCTGACTTCTAGGCCTTTCTCATGAGTGCTGAACCTCTGGGCAAGATCAGAGATCCCAAAGGGACAATGACACCTTCCAGCATATTTTGAGGAGGCACCATACTCTACTGGAGAGGTTACTAGGCTTGGAGTCAGAGAAAACTAGGTTCAAATCCCACTGCAGATACTTATTAGCTATGTGACCCTGATTGAGCAAGTCACCTGCCCTCTTTGGGTCCCAGTTTCTTCACCTGTGAAATGAGGGGGGTGGCTTTGATGGCCTCTGACATCCCTTCCATCTCCATCTCCATGATTCTATCATCCTTTTTCCCAAGTCGTCCTTGGGTGATGAAGGGTAGTGGTGGAAAAGGGCCAAGGAAGCCCAAGAGCTGGTAGGAGGGGAAGGGATGGGTTGGTTGACTCTTTTTGTGCTTTTCCCTCTTGTTGGCCCTGCCCCTCCCCTCTGTCCATGCTGGGCCACTGGACAGCCAGCTGCCCTGAACTGGGAACCTTAGCAAGCTTGCCTGTCAGGCATGCTTTAGGTGAGTCAGCCCCTTTGGACCCTACCAGCCCAGCCAGCTGGCATGGATGGGGCACAGGCTAAAGCTTTTGACCTGATATCCCCTGGCATTCTGCCTTTCCCCCAAATTCTGCAGCTGTAGCTGCTACCAACACCACCTCCAGTCCCCTCTTCCAACCTCCTTCTCTGAAACTATAGAGAATCTGAGCCAAGAGGGAGGGGTGGGAAAGGGTCACCTACCTCACCCCATCCTCACATCTACTTAACCCACTCCTCACCCACACAGGCCTACCTCTATCACTGCTTAGAATCAAAGGATGTCACAGCTGGAAAAGAGGACCTCAAAGGCCATCTACTTCACAGAAAAGAAAACTGAGATCCAAGAGATGAAGTGCCTTGTGCAAGCCCTCCCAACATGGCTGTAAACCTCTGCTCCCCCCGCCCCCCATCTTCAGACTCCCAGACTATCTCCTGTTCCACAACACCATGAAATTTATTTAGAACTCAAGAGTCAGTCCTGGGGAGTTTGTGAGGGGCCTAGGGGGAGGGGTGAGAAGAGAAAGCTGGGAGGTCAGAGGTGCTCTTTAGCCCCTTACAACTGGACACCCACTGCTGCTCTTTCTGGAGCTTCTAGCCAACTTTAACCCACAAAATCTCTGCTACAGATCTACCCAAGTTCCCAACTGGGAAAGAGTCTTCCTCATCCCTCTATTCTTTTCCTCCTCTTTCTGTCCAGCTTGCCATTCTCTGGGGCATCTTGCCTTTTCTCTAGCTGTATCCTCTCAGGCCACCCTACTGCCTAGGCACCTGTTGGAGCTGGCCATAGAACCATAGAAGGCAAAAATAAGAAGGGACCTGTGAAATCACCTAGTCTGGCTCCACCACCCCCTCCCATTTTATAGGTGAGTAAGCAACCTTCCTGCCCCTTCACAAGGTAGCAGTAGAAGCTGGATTGGATCCCAAGTTGTCCTGACACCCAACCAGCCTCCATTCCACCATATTACACTGCCTTGTTTCTCTGTTCCTTTCACTTTGACTTTCTGCTGTCTTTTTCCTTCGGCCCATTGAGTCTGGAGTCACTTCTGCTCCATTCTTCCTCTAGCTGCATCTAGATAAAGGGCGACTCCTTTATCCTCCCCATCCTCCAGGATCCTCCCCCTCCCTTCTTCAGTCACATCCTCCAGTCTCTGGTGGCTGTTCCACTCACCTTGGATTGGGGTGGGGAGCACAGGCTGACTCAAGGCACTGAGAGGGAGACAGGAGGTGGTCAAGGGAAGCTAAGCCCCAAGGCAGGATCTCTTCCTATATAGGCTCCTGGGGTCCAGCTATTTTGGGCGAGTGGTTCTCCCTCTCTTCTTGCCCTCCCCCACTGGTGTCAGATACTCCCAGGCCATGGTGCCTGGTGCCTGTATCACATTCACCCTCTCTGGGCCGATCAAGTAGGGCCTATTAATAATCCTTGGCACCTGCCTTCCTCCGGCACCTAAAACCTCAGGCCCAGCTCAAGGCCCACCTAGAATCACAGAATCTTGAAATTGGAAGGGCCACAGATCCCTAGCTTGGTCGTCTAGTCTGACCCCTACCTGAAGTGTGAATTTACTCTATAAAGGTGGCCATCCTGTTTCTGTTTGAACACTTCCAGTGATGGACCTCACAAGCCAGCCCATTCTCTTATTTAAAAGCCTCAACTGTTAGGAAGTTCTTTCTTATTCTGAAGAAAAAAATCTGTACCCATTGGTCCTGGTTTTGCCTTTTGGAGTCAAGCAGAAAAAGTCTAATGCCTCTTCTGTGGGACAGCTCCTAGGAAACTTAAAGAAAAGCATCTTGTCCTCCTTAAGTTTTCTCTTCTCCAGGCTAAATATTCCCAAATTGCTTCAACTGGTTTCTATTTGGCATGTTTTCTAGATTCCTCAAGACCTTGGCCATCCCTTTCTGGAGTGAGTTAGTGTCACATCCAAGCCCACAGGTTGAGGGTGATGTAAGAGGGAGATGTTCAGGAAGAGATGGCTAAGACCTCTTACAGTTAATTTGAATATTCTAGGACTAGTTGGAGATACAGGAGTGGTGCTGGCAAAAGGCTAGAGGGACAGCTGGCATCATAGCATAGAGGGGATCTCTGAAGCTCTGGAAACAGACAAGTTCTCTGAGGGAGAGTAGAGGGCCAAGGCCTGAACCTTGAGGAATGGCCACAAGTAGCCAGTGAAGGGGATTTGGGGCCAGCAAATACTTAGACCACCATGATATTGTCCAACAATGAATTCTTGATGGCCAGCCCTAACCCCCTCCAACCTCTATCATCCCCCTATTTATGGCAAGTCAGACACCTTGTCTGTCAAAAGTTGTTATCCCCAGTGACCTGAAATAGCTTGGGTGGGGTAACTACCAACTACAGTTTTTCTAGGGAAAGCAGGGTGGGGGGAGAGAGACAGAAAGACAGACAGAGAGAGAGAGAGAGAGAGACAGAGACAGAGACAGAGAGAGACAGAGACAGAGAGAGCAGAGACAGAGAGACAGACAGACTGACAGTGACAGAGACAGAGAGAGATGGAGAAGGGGGACGGGAGGGAGAGGGGAGAGAGACAGAGACAGACAGACAGAAGTATTTTTTGAGGAGCTAGGATTATCACCTGTTTATCATAAAGGTAAGTAACTAAGTTAAATGACTAAGTTACTAAGTATATAACTAAGGTAACTAAGTTAAGTTACTTAGTAACTAAGTTGATACTAAATAAATTATAAGTAACTAAGTTACTAAGCAACTAAATTATTAAGGTAAATAACTAAGTTGTTACTAAATAAGTTGTAAGTAACTAAGTAACTATTAAGTTACTAAGTAAAGAAGTTACTACATAACTAAGGTAAATAACTAAGTTGTTACTTAGTTAACTCAATTAACTTAGTTAACTCCCAACTGAGTGGGAGCTGAATAGTCCTCTTGGGAGACATACTGAGAGTAGCAGCTCTTTGGGAATGAATATTAAGGTTTGGGGGCAACTAGGTGGTGAAGTGGATAGAGCTTGGAGTCAGGAAGACCTGAATCCAAATCTGGCCTCAGACTCTTAGTAGCTGTGTGACCCTGAGCAAGTCATTTAACCTAGAAAGTTAGGTTTTCTCATCTAGAAAACGAGCTGGAGAAGGAGATGGCAAAGCACTTCAGTATCTTTTACCAAGAAAACCCCAAATAGGGTCACAAAGAGTTGGACGTGACTGAAATGACTGAACAACAAAAAACCAACATTGAGAGTGTTTGATCCAATTCTTTGCTATTAATGTGTTAATCTGTTTTGATTAAATGTCTTTACTTTGAATTCATATTGAATTTGAATTAATCTGTCTTGGTCTGATATGAAGAGATATATAAGTGGGGGCTCATAGCTGTGATTTTGATAAATGATTATCATGACAGCCATGAATCTGGGTTTGGGTAGTTGAGAAATAGACCTTCCTAGTAAGGGTGATGTAGTCCAGAGTGGCCTGATGGTCATGGCTGGATTCTTTAGAGACCACAGGAAAGAAGAGTTCAGTTTTCAGAGCCCTCCCTTCTACCTAAGCTGTCTACGAGGTTTTCTTCCTTTTCTGCTCTGTTCTCTTCCAGTACTGGCTGGCATCCCCGAATGCAGCATGCCATTGGAGAGTGGCAGTCCCTTCTATCCGTCTGCCACGGTCTCCAGCTTATTCCTCTCTCGGCTTTGCTTCTGACTTTGCCATTATGCCAAAGTGCTTGGGGCCTCCTCATCCTGGAACATACATCAGCTAATCATGGAAGTCCCTCTCCTGTGCTGGCCCATTCTCCCATTGGTGAGTTCCTCCTGAGATCTTCATTTTGAGGAGGGGTCCAGGCTGGTTTCATCTCCCTGTTGACTTGGCTTCTGACATTCCAGGCTTTGACACCATGCCCCTGGCCCCATTAGAGGGAAAGCTCCTTGAGAGCAGGACCTGTCTGTTTTTCTTTTATTTATGTGCCCAGTATTTGCACAGTGCCTGGCACATAGTACATGCTTAATAAATATTTGTCATCTTGACTCATGGCTGGCTTTCAGGATATTTCAATTAACTCTCCTGGCATAAATGTGGATACTCCTCCAAACTAGTGATTGGATTTTTCAAAAGTATTTTCCTAGAGCCTGTCTCCCACCCCCAACAAAGTCAATCCATCAAACCAGCAATCTACTAACAAACACTCATTAAGTCCCTACTATGTGCTAGGTACTGGAGCTAGCTGCTCCCAGGCAGCTTAATTCTGTCGTGGAGAAATGATGCCCAGACTAAAAAGTACAGACTATTTACAAAATTAATTCAAAGTAATTTTGGTTGGGGGATGGGAGGGTGCAGGCACTAGCAACTGTTAAGATCTGGAAAGACCTCCTGTCAAAGGTCAGCCTTGAGCTGAGCTTTGAAGAAAACTCATAAGGATTCCATGAGGTGGAGATGAGGAGAGTGAGCATTCCAAGAATGGAGGATGCCTGCCAGTTTAAAGGCACAGAGATAGATGATTGAATGTTGTGTACAGGGAACAGCAAATGGGCTGGTTTAGAGGAATGTCGAGTGTATGAAGGAGAGTAATGTGGAAAAGTTGGCTGGAGCCAGGCTTTAAATGCCAAACAGAAGAGTTTGTGTTTGATCTGAGAGGCAACATGCAGGCTCGGCAGCTTCTTGAATAAGAGAGTGACCTGGTGAGATCTGGGCTGGAGGAACAGCCATTGGGCAGCTGGGAGGTGGATGGAATAGAGAGGGGAAAGGCTGGAGGCAGAGAGGCCAAAGAGGAGGCTTGAAGTAACCCAGGTGAGAGGTGGAAAGGGCCTCAATGAGGGTGGTGACTGTGGGAGTGGAAAGAAGGGAATGGATGCCAGACATTATGGAGGTGAAACAGATGAGGCTTGGACACTGATTAGAACAGATGACGTGAGGAAGAGTGGAGAGTTGGGAATGCCTGTGGGTTGCGAACCTGGGTGCCCAGAAAAATAGTCCATGCTGCCGCAACAGCCGTCAGTATGATTTCATGATTTGAAATGTAATTGTAATTTATACCAGGTGTTCCATTCTCATCTACTATTTCCAACCTCCTAAACCCTGGCTATGAATAATAATTGATATTGGGGTAGTGCTTCAAGGTTTGCATAGTTGTTTAGAGTCCCTAAATTCAGAGTTTTTCCAGGTCTTATCTACGTTTCCAGATGATAAACTTGAGCCTTAGAAATGTTAAGTCGCTTGCTCATGATCACACAGCTAGCACATGGGAGGAAAGGGGTGGGGAAGGAATTTGAACACAGGTCTTCCTGACTCCATGGCCAGCACTCTACCTGCTACATGCACTGCCTCGGTATGGGGACTGTGAATTTGGCTTATCTATTACTAAATGAAACCGAATGTACACAGGCCATTTTCATAGTCTCCTGTGAGCTAGACAAAGGTCGGGCATTGCTTATTCCAGGTTGATAAATGAAGAATTTAGGGCAGGGACATTTTCCTAAATAATTGGTCACCAGTAACAGAAGCTAGAACTTTTGGCTCTCAAGTTGCCTGGTATGCTAGGGAGAATGCTGGATGTGAAGTCAGAAGGAAGACCTGAATTCAAAATCAGATGTTACTACTTACTACCTATGTGACCTTGGGAAAAATCATTTGATCTCTCTGCCTTAGTTTCTCCGTCTGTAAGATGAGACAATTAGACTATGCTATCTCTATAGTCAGTGCTGAAGAGTATTGGAATTGGAATCTGGAGACATGGATTGAATCTCAGCTCTTTTGCTATCTGTGTGACCTTGGGAAAATCATT
>NW_020943070.1:5094661-5131768 GCF_900497805.2 Vombatus ursinus | reverse complement strand
TTGAATCTCAGCTCTTTTGCTATCTGTGTGACCTTGGGAAAATCATTGACCTCACTGCCTCAGTTTCCCTTCCTGTAAAATGA
The DNA here is from genome assembly GCF_900497805.2 of Vombatus ursinus. Classification (NCBI taxonomy): domain Eukaryota; kingdom Metazoa; phylum Chordata; class Mammalia; order Diprotodontia; family Vombatidae; genus Vombatus; species Vombatus ursinus. Next base: position 5,131,685 of record NW_020943070.1, on the reverse strand, counting down.
AACAATTAGACTATGTTATCTCTATGGTCCCTGCCGAAGTTTATTGGACTTGGAATCTGAAGACATGGATTGAATCTCAGCTCTGTTACTATCTGTGTGACCTTGGACAAACTGTTTTTCCTCTCTGGGCCTCAGTTTCTTCATCTGGAACATAAAGAGACTGGACTAGATAATCTCTAAAGTTCTTTCCAATTCTAAATCTGTGTTCCTATGATCCCATCTAACTAGCATCTCAGCCTGGTCTGGCTTTTCCACATGCCCATCCCCTCCCCCCATCCCATGGGCTTCTGGGAAACTCCCCAGGGGGTGAGGTCATCTCAGTGTACTTGGCCCTCCCTCTATCCTAGCTCCAGTCTGTTTTAAAGCTACTCTGTCTAGTCCTATCTTAATGCCGGCTCTAGCTACTTCTTTGCAAGTTAAATGGTTGTCTCAAGCCCCTCAAGGGTTAACCTCTAAACAGTACTGGTCACACATGCAGTCATACCCAAATATAGTCCCTCTTAAAGAAAGTCTTGAACTTAAACACTAAATAAGATGAGTGTCTTCATATTGATAGAAGACCAGAAAGAGGACATTGTATATTTAACTCTAGATCTCTATTATGTATAGTTTGCTATACTTTTTGAGTATATTTTAAATTCAAAGTAGATAATAAGTTTCATAAAGTATAGAAATAAGTATATAGTAAGCATACTATATTTATTATAAATAAATATATAAAGCATATTATACTTATTATGTACAAAGTATATGATAAGTTTCAAAGTTCAAAGTCTATAATACGTTTCAAAGTATCCTGCTTGTCTGGGCTTCTTACTGGTCTTACTCTGCATAAAAAAAAGTTCTCAGGGGTAGCTAGATGGCGCAGTGGATAGAGCATCAGCTTTAGAGTCAGGAGGACCTGAGTTCAAATCTGTTCTCAGATACATAACACTCACTAGCTGTGTGACCCTGGGCAAGTCACTTAACCCCAATTGCCTCACCAAAAAAAAAAAAGTTCTCCAATGATCTTTCATTATTATTATTCTTTATTCTTACTACTACTACTACTACTACTACTACTACTACTACTTCTACTACTACTATGTACATATCCTTACATCCCCATTCATCCTTGTTTTTCAATCATCCTTCATTACTGGGTGGGTGGGTGGGAAATAAAAGAAATTGAAATCCCTTGCAACAAAACAAATTGCCTAATGGGCTATTGTGCATTCTGAGTCCATCACCTCTCTGACAGGAAGTGGGTAGTACTGTATACAATTCCCACTAGCAGTGAGGGGCCAGAAGTTTCTTCATAAGCTAAAACTGAGGGACACATACCCAGAAGGGGACATGAGGGTCTATAATGGTATATGCATTGTAAGTCAAGAATGTCCAGTAAAAACAAAAACTCACCACGCTGGTCCATTCTGTCTCATGCAGGACAGGTTCCCATTGGCATTCATGGAAAGAACACTAGATTGGGAATCAGGAGACCCCGGTCCTAGTCCTGTCTGACACCACTTAGTTGTGTGACCCTGGGCAAATCAGGCCACCTCTCCCGTCCTCCATTTTGATATCTGGAAGCTATTTCTCATAGGGTTATTGTGAAGACCGTGCTTTGCAAACATCGTTTTAATTATATTTATCATAGTCCCTCAGTTTCCCTAAGTTCCCATAGCCAAAAACATCCAAGACTCGGTGGTCAGCCTTCTGGCAACAAGTGTCTCCTGATTTAGCTAGAGCAGTCCATGGAGAAGAGATGATTTGTCCTCAGGACTGGCCTCAATGCTTATCCAGTTGGGCAGAATCTGCTTTAGTTTGTGCCTTGTTGGTATCACCTCTGAGAGCCCCGGGTCGCCTCCACAAGATGACGGGACCTCAGAAGACAACGTTAGGGAAGGCTGTGTGAGCTGTGGATATTATGCTTATTTTTGCCAGAATGTAAGCTCCTTAAGCACAAGGAACGTTTTTCTTTTGATCTCCTATATTCCTCACATGATGCCTTGCACATAGGAGGCATGTTGTCAAGTCTTCTTGGATGGGATTCACCACAAGCATTTGATGCCCTAGTGCTCTTTTGGAAGCAACTGTGGACCATTCTGTACACATGAAAAGATCACAAGATTTTGATTTGGAAGGGACCTCAGAGGTCATCTAGTTCACCTCCTCATTTTACAGATAAGGAAACTGAGTCCCAGAGAGGGACCCAGAGGTAACATGAAATAATCAAAAAGTACTGCATTTGTATTCAAAGGGTCAGGATCCTATTCCTGGCTCTATTTCTTGCTGTGTGACCTTCAGAAAATTAACCAACCTCTCTAAGTCTCAGTTTCTTTCTCCGTAAAAGCAGTTTAGACTAGATGGCCTCTTAAAGTTCAATTGTTGTTTAGTCATTTTCAGTCATGTCCAACTCTTCCTGGCCCTATTTGGGGTTTTCTTGGCAAAGATCCTGGAGTGGTTTTGCCATTTCCTTCTCCAGCTCATTTTCCAGATGAGGAAACTGAGGCAAGCAGGGTTAAGTGACTTGCCCAGGGTCACACAGCCAGTAAGCATCTGAGGTCAGATGTGAACTCAGGAAGATGAGTCTTTCTAACTCCAGGCCTGGTGCTCTATCCACTGCATCACCTAGCTGCCCATCTGACTCTAAATATATGGTTTTAGGAGGGGGATTGTTCAATCACAGGGTATGAGCAGTTTAGTAATCATTATATTTTGAGAGCTTTTCATTTCATGTAGTTTGGAGACTATGAACATCTATCAGAAATGTTTTTAAATTTTTATGGATCAATGTTAGGTCTGACAACAGTTTTGTCAATACTAAAACAACTGTAAAAATTAATTTTGCAGATGAGATCCAAGCTATGTAGGAGCAGAATGAAGTGCATCTACTCCTCCTTATCCTCCTGTCTGCTACTAGACTTGTTCCAAGGATGCTTGCAGCAAGCCTACAAGGGATGAGCTTGCTTTGCAAGACTTGTATTCAGTCACAAAGAGCAGTTATTTATCCACTTGTGTAAGAGTCTATAGAATGTGAAATATAAAAAAACAATAGCAGGACAGTGACTCATCTCATGATTGTTGAAGGCTGAATGCCCTCGAAAAAAGAGAAGAAGAATGATAGATGAGAGAGAAATAGATGAGAGAAAGCAATGAGAGAAAGAGGGAAAGGGGGGAGGAAAAAAGAGAGAAACAGAGAGAGAGAGAGAGGTGGGGGAGGAGGGAGGGAGCCTATTTATTATGTATTTACTACAAGCAAGCATCTATGTGCTGGGTGCTGGGGATAAAAATACAAGCAAGCAGGGCAATCCCTGCCCTCAAGGAGTTTATAATCTAATGAGGGAAGAAAAACCATAAAGGGAGCAGGAAAAGGGGTGGGGGACATGGTGTGGAGGCCTAAGTCCTGGAAAGATAAGGCACAATTCACTTATCAAATCCCAGGTTACTAAAGGGGAAATGACTAACATCTAAGCAGAATGAGAAAAAACAGTAATAATAAGTATTACAATATAATAATACATAATTATAATTATTATTATGGATTGAGGGGGAAGAGACTGTAGGCTCCAAAGATGCATTAAGAGGCTAAGGCAACAAGCCAGATAAGATATGATCAGATCCTACACTGGAGTGGAAAGCAGTGGCAAGATTATGCCTTATCTATCTCCTTTATCTTGCATAGTCTTAGCACAGGTGTGGACACTTAGTAAACATGCTCTGAGTTGGAAGGATCCCCTCCTTTCCTTCACTCCCCCTCTTCATGTCCCTCTCCTGAGGGAGGTGGTAGGTAGGAGGAAGGATATGCAGGTCACTTGGCTCTCAGCAGCAGCAGGCAGGGAGAAGAGACTGTCAGCTGTTAATTTCTCTGCAATATTTCGTTGGTTCACACTATTTGCACCTGCTACAGGAGGGAACAGGATACAGAGCGCATCACTTCTTGGTCACTGACCAAGTCAGCAGAGGCTGTGAGTTGTTATGATACCCACGAAGTGGTCTGTGGGAACTGTCTGACTCCTCTCTCCTTTATCACTCACTTCCCCTCCCCCAATCCTGTGGTGTCTACCTTTCCCTCCTCTCCATTCCCATGGAGATCCCCCCAGACCCAATCATGTCACCTTTTCCCTGGTACAGTGGAAAGGGAATTGGTGTAAGGAGATCTGGCTTCAAGTTCACCCTCTGAGACATGCTACTTGTGTGACCTTGGGCAAGTCACTTTACTTCCACTGGACCTCAATTTCCTTATCTGTAAAAGGGAGAGATTGCGTAAGATGGCCCCAGAGGTCCCTTAAATCTGTAACTCTGGTTTGGTTTCAGCCTCTGATCATATTACTCTTCACACAGTTGCTCAAATAATTTTCCTCTTGCACTCCTCTGATTATGTCACTTCGCAACCCATCAATGGCTCCTCATTATCTGAGGAACAAAATGCAAACTATCCTGACATTCAAGGCTCTCAATTATTTGGTTCCAACCTATCTATCTAGACTTACTTTACACTGTTTCCTTATGCATAATTCTGTCTTAACCAAATAAGATTTCTTTACCTATTCAATTATCATCCTGTTCTCTCTATCTGCATCTGTCTCGCTATCTCTTTCTGTGTGTGTCTCTCTCTTTGTCTTTCTCTGTCTCTCTCTCTCTGTGTCTGTCTCCGTGTCTCTGTCTCTCTCCTCACTATCTGTACCTGTTTAAAAAAAATCTTCCTCTTTTTTCAAGGCCCAATACAGAGGACACCTCCTACAGGAAATCTTATTTGGCTATCTTCCCTCCCCCTTCCCAGTTGAAATTGTCTTTTCTCTTTGACATTTCTTATTGCCTTTCTCTGCCTCACATGGTGAGGTGCAGGGGAAAGAAAGCCTTCTCTGGAGTCTGCTAACTGAAGCCGTTAGCTGGAGAGAGTGTTGGATCTGGAGTCAGAGGTCTGAGTTCAAATCCAGCTTCAGCCACATACTAACCACGTGACCCTTGAACCTCTGTCTGTCTTAATTTCCTCATCTGTAAAATGGAGATAATAATAGCATCTACCTCCCATGGTTGTTGTGATAAAATATGAGATAATATTTGTAAAATGCTTTGTAAACCTTAAAGCACTCTGTAAATGCTGGTCATTATTGTGAGTCAGAGGACCTGAATTCAGAGACTGCTTTTGATACTTGCTACCTACGTGACCTTGGGCACGTTATTTAAGCCTCTCTGGTGCTCAGTTTCATCTTCTATATATGTGGGGTGGGGTGGGGGGTTTAGACTGTTAACAATAACAACAAGCATTTATATGCCTACTTGTGCCACCTGGTTTATAAATATTACTTCATTGGAGTTGACTTCTGAGGTTCTTTCTAGCTATTCTAAGGATATGAGCCTATGCCTGGACCATTTCTTGTTACTTACCATGTGCTGCTATATGTCTCAATCACCCATCTAAATTTTAGAGTTGGGTATGTGCCTGATTTAATCTTTGACTCTCCACTGCCCAGTGCAGGGGTTCTGTAAATGGCTGTGGGTTTGCAGGTCTGTGTTTTAACTGCTCAGCTGGGAAGGTCTCATAATAGCCCCACATCACTCTCTGTGAGGTTTCTCCTCTTCATTAATAGAACTACTCCCTAGTGCCCTTGAGAGTGACCAGAACTGTAACTAGCATGGGGCCAAAAGGGCTTTGTCCCAGCATGCCAATATCTTAGAGAACTGGGGAGATACACTTCTTTCTCAAGAGGAATGCTTCCTCCTGAGGGCAGCCACTTATATTCTCCATCTTCTGATAATCCACCCCCCAGGGTCCCGTTTCTGTGCTATGTTTCACCGGGGCTCACCATTCCACCCAATCACCACCGGCTCCCACTTACCCAATATGATTGATAGTCATACTACCCCTCCTACCTTCCACTTCTACTGGGGGAAGGGAGCGTTCTAGCACTATCTCTAAGAGTGATTTCTGAGCCAATAGCTAACCTGGTGTCTGTATTTGGAATATTTTGATGTATCCTTGCTTCTCTTAGCCCAGAAGAGGAAAAGGCAAAGCTTCATCCTTTGATTCCACTGAGATAAGGTCAGAGAGAGTACAAGGATTGTGTCTGAAAGCTCAGTGGGTGCTGGAGTCCCAGCTTCATCCCTAATAGAGGGAGTTAGATGAGGCAGTGGAGAGAGTACTGAACCTGGAATCAAGAAGATCTAGGTTCAAATCCACCCTCAGACATTTGTTAGCTGTGGCACCCTGGGCAAGTCACTTCATTTCAGTCTCTGCAACTGTAAAATGGAAACAATAATAGCCCTGACCTCTCAGGGGTGTTGTGAGGATCAAATAAGGTAATATTCGTAAAGTGCTTCGTGCAGTGCCTAGCACATAGTAGGCACAGTAGGCAGGCCTTCAGTGGATCACCAGATCTCCTCCCTGAGAAGCTGTCCCCTTAGAATGGAAGCTTCTGGAGGGCAGGGACTATCCTATTTTTTTTTTTTTTGGTCTTTTACCCTCAGCACATAGGAGAGCACCTGGGACATGGTAGGGGCATAACAGATACTTCTTGATTGATGCTGAGAGACCTGAGTTCTAGATCTGGTTCTGTCGCTTCATTCAACAGACATTTACTACATGCCCGCTCTGGGGATGGCACAGCTGGGTGCTTGGGATACAAGTACAGAAATGAAACAGCCCCTGCCCTTGAGAGCTTCCTTTCTTCTAGGGGTGAAGATAAGTAACTGCCACACACACATATACACAGACACACATACACACACATGTGTATGTGTATACTCATGTAGAAATATATTATACATATACACATATACACATACATAGACATATAGACACATATATACAAATATGCACACACCTCTACAATACACTTACATGTTGTTTATACACATGCACATGCACACCCACCCATGCACATGTATGTGCATATACACATGTGCACACATGTGCATATGTGTAGACACATAGGTACACAGGCACAATACATGCATGCACTTATATGTGTACATATGTATGCACCAAAACACAGAGTGCACATGTGTGCGTATATGCGCACATGTCCATATGATATATACACTGTACATATAGACACATGTGCATGTGTGTATAGACATACATAGATATATACACATGTACACACCTGTAAGACACTTATATGTGTGTACATGTATGCATATACATATACACATGTATACACACTACACAATACTATATATGCAAATGTATATACCCATACATACATATAATATGCATATACATATATTTATATACATACATAGACATACCTGTATATATAAAGATAGACACATATAGACACATACACATAATGCATACACATACCTGTACCTACAACAATGTATACATACATGTGTATACATATACACACATACATACCCAAAGTTGCATTTCCTTTAAGCACTGGGAGAATCCAGAAAGGTCTCCTGTAAGAAGTGACCCTAGAGCTCAACCTTGAAGGCAGCTTGGGCTTCTAGGAGGGGGGGGTGAAGAGGGAGCTCATTGCAGAAGGGGTGGGGGCAGCCTGCTCGAAGGCGAGGAGCTGAAAGAGGGAATGTCCTGTGTGGGGAACAGCCAGCAGCCAGTTTGGCTGGAACGCAGGGTATGTGAAGTAGAGTAATGTGCAGCCCGCCAGGAGAGGCCAGCTGGAGCCAGACGGGCGAGGCTTTCGATGCCAGGGAGAGATGTTTGCATTTTATCCTCAAGGCCAGAGGGGCCCCTGGAACTTCCAGCAGGAGAGTGACAATTGTCTGACCTATGCATCTATTGTATCAAAAGAGAAATGTTGTGATACTTTTTTTTTTAAATTCAGAGGTATGGCAGAAAAGACTTCAGAGGTTGCCCTGAACCTTTCCCACAGGGCAGCACCCAGTGGCTCCTTTAATATTTTAATTAAATTTAATTTTTTCAATTAAAAGCATTGATTGTCTCTCTCCATGTAGCTAAATGTAGCTAGCTAGCTACCCATCCAGCCATATTTTATCGTGCACTTTGAGCGCATTACTGCTTTCATTTGTTAAAAATTGTGAGTAGATGCTGGACAACTTGAATGTACAGGAATAGAGTATCATATTACCATCAAACAGTGTGACCCAGGACAAATCATTTCACTTTCCCAAGCCTCAGCTTTCCTATCTGTAAAGTGAGCATAGTAAGACCTGCTGCGCTTATCTCCTGGGCTTATTGTGAGGATCACATGAGCTTTACAAATGCCCTTCTTTTTATTGTCCCTCTTCCTTTCTCTCTCCCTTCACTGGTGTTTAAACATTACACTGTGCTATAAAGAGTGCTGGCTTTGGGAGCCAGACAGAGGCTGGCGGAACAGCTCTGGGCAAATCCCTTCACCTTTCTGAGCCTCAGTTTCCCTCCTCCAGCATGGGGAAGATGATAACTGCCTAACTCAGAGAGCTATTGTGGGCAGCAAACATGATAACTGGTAAAATGGTTTGGCCAATCTTAAAGTGTCATGTAAATGCCAGTTATTACTACTATTGTAGTTACAAAAAAAATAGAGTGGGTGCTATAGATTACTCCTGGTGAATTGTTTTACACTCTATGACACGAGGGACAGGATGTTGAAAAACAAACAAACCCAAACCTGTTCACGTCCCCTAGATTCTAGCATGATGCTTCCTTTGCCCATAGAAACAAGAAATTAAGAGCTTAGAGATCATCTAATTCAACTACCTTCTTTTACAGATGAGGAAACTGAACATCCACAAGGAAAGTGACTTGCTCAAGGTCACACAGGCAGTCAGTAGTACCTGAAGCCCCTTGATAGAACTCCCTGAATCCCCTAAGGGGTGGGGAACCTGTGGCCTCAATATTTGGGTTTGTTTGTTTTTCAACATCCTGTCCCTGGTGTCATAGAGTATAAAACAATTCACCACAATATGTCTGATGTGGAAATATGTTTAATATGATTATACATGCATAGCCTATGTCAGATTGCATGTTGTCTTGGGGGGGAGGAAGAGGGAAAATTTGAAACTCAAAATTTTATAAAAGTGAATGTTGAAAAGTAAAAATAAATTAATTAAATTAATAAATAAAGAAAAAAAAAGAAAAGAAAAACAAAGGTACCTTTGGAGCAAGAATTCTTAACCTGCGGTACAAGGGGCAGTTATCTTTTTGGTAACTGTGTTTCAGTAGAATCTGTTTCTTTTGTAATGCTATGTATTTTATACATTTATAAACCTTATTCTGAGAGAGTCCATTGGCTTCACCAGACTATCCAAGGGGCTCATGACACAAAGGTGGTTAAGAACCTATACCGGAGAGAATTCTAAGCACATCTGACAGATGAGGGATAATGGTGGTGGTGGGTGGTTGTTAGGAATTGGTTGGTATGAGGGAGTTGTTGATGGTTATAATGCTGCCGGTGGTGGTGACCAGTAGGCCATAGTGTTTGGAGTGCTTGCCTCCTGAAGAGCACATTTTAGCTTTCCTAGAACTTTTTCTTAACTTTCATTTTGCAAACCCTTAATTAAGTTCTCTAACATCTCCATAAAGGGAATTCAGCATCTCACCTTCTGACCATTAAGCTGACACAACTTTGGGTTGAATTTCCCCAAAGCCATTTCCAGCCTGTTTCTCTTGTGCTCACAAAATCACCATTCTGAGACCATTTTCCCGGGTATAAGAGACCCTTGTTTGCCATTTAGGTTCCCTTGTAATATACAAGCTGGCTGGTTCCCATTACAGTTGTTTAATGAGTTCACTGGGGAAAATATTTGGAAGGAAGCCCTTAAAGTGGAAATGTGGCCTATACAGTGGCATCATCTGCGTTAGCCAGGCCCCAGCATAGTGCTCTGCACAAAGCCAAGTGGTAAGTGTTTATGGAATCTCAGTTCCATGATGGGGAGTCAGAGAACATGGGTCCAAGGCATGACTTTGCCCCATGTTATCCACATGGCCAGTCGCTTAATTTCTTTGGGCCTCAGTTTCCTTATCTGTGAAGCAGTTTATATTCATACAATAAGTGATGCTTTGTGTGTTTGGTTGGGCCTCTCCATAAAGCCTTGATCAGAAAGAACAGAAGAGCAGAAGAGCTGGGATGAAAATAAAGTAAGCCAAGTCATGGCTACTCAAAGAATGAAGAGCTAGAGGGAAGAATAAGGGGGATGGAAGATTTTTTTCTGTCAGGACTTTTCCTTTGTCCATTGCTTCATTAGCAGTGAACAAAGTCATGAGAGATGATTGGGAGTCCTGTACAGCCTAGCTGATGATATAGTCATGTCTGAAAGTCATTTCAGGGCAGAACTGGAGTTACTAACCAGTAACAGAGTAGCGATAAGGAAAGAGTCGATCTAGGAAATCTTTCCATTTCAGTTCCCCTGATAGAATATAAGCTCCTTGAGAGGAGACATCATTTCACGGTTTGTCTTTGTATTCTTAGCACCCAGGACAGCGCCTGTCAAGCATTTATCAGGCTTGTGGATTGGTTAATGGATGGATGGATTTAACACAAGGCCACAAGCAGAAGAGAGAGAAGTTAGGAGACACTTCTTAGCTTTAACCAAAGGAAACATTTGCGAGGTCTCAGTGGGAGCGGCTGATAAGGTCTCAATCCAAGCATCTAACCTCTGTTCCAGAACTCTAGAATTTGGGTCATACCTCTAAGTGTGGCTAAGGGTTGCCTGGGTGAGGCTGGGAGAGCCTGACTGCACTGCCTGTTCTATATAAATGTAATGATGCTAATGATGGTCTTCCTACTATGCACCAAGTGCTCTTCTAAGCGCTGTATAAATATGATCTCATTTGATCCTTATGCAATCCTGGGAGGGGGATGCTATTACCTCTATTTTAGAGGTGAGGAAATTGAGGCAAACAAAGGTTAAGTGACTTGCTGAGGGTCCCACAGCTAGTAAGTGTCTGAGGTGGAATTTCAACTCAAGTGTTCCTGACTCCAGGCCCAGTACTCTGTCAGACACTGTGCCATCCAGCTGCCTTAATGATACAGTTTTGCCTTTTGATTTATGTCTGAAAAGACATTTCAGTTGTCTCTCCTTACAGAATTGTAAGCACCTTTTCTCACAATTATCTTGTGAGGAAGCACTGCATGTGTTATTTATTATTCCTGTCCTACAGATGGGGAAACTGAGGATCACATAGGTGAAATGACTATGATGTTCATTTGTTGTTGTTGTTCAATTGTGTCTGCCTCTTTACTCCATGGACCATATTGTCATGGGATTTTCTTGGCAAGGATACTGGAGTGGGTCGCCATTTCTTTCTCTAGTGGATTAAGGCAAAGAGAGGTTAAATGACTTGCCTAGGGTCTCACAGCTAGCTAGTGCATATCTGAGTCCAGATTTGAATTCAGATCTTCCTGGTTTCCCAGTGCTTTATTCACTGTGCCACCTAGCTGCCCCTTGATGCTCATAAACAGGGTCAGTTTTATCCAGGGGTTCAATAGATTTACCCATAGTGGTAGCATTTAAGACACTCTTAGGCTATGGAACTAAGTAAATCATCTCCACCATGGAGTTATAGTACCTGGAATTTTACCATTTGGCTTCAGAAATGGTGAATTAGGGATGCTCTCAGCATATTTTCCCAGCTTCCCAAATGCCTAAGGAGGCCTCTTCCTCCAGGCTGTGGAGAGCCTTATTAAATGATGGTTGAATTGAATTAAATTATAAGGAACAAATGAAATCTATATGGTATAGTACTTTGTAAAGGTAGCAAGTTATAGTGGAAAGAACACCAGACCTGGAATCAGGAGGCACTTGGGTTCTAATCCCAACTCCTCCCTAAACTGCACGACCCAGGGCTAGTCACTTAACTTCTCAGTTTCAGATGGGGAGATAGAATGCTGGGGAGGAGAGTTTGGGGAATAGCAAATAGCCCCCTTTTCTGAAATGTAAAGTGCAGGGGGGGGTAATATATGTCTGTAAAAATAGTCTATAGCCAGATTATGGAGAGTTTTTGATACCAAGCTAAAGAGTTTGTATTTTATCCTTGGGAACAATAATGAGCCATTAAATGTTCTAGAGAAAGGGAGTAGCAGGATGGGATTGTTGCTATTACACCCAGTAGAGACTGAAGACATGTTATTGAATTGAATTATGTTCAGTACAGCATAGCGTCAAAGCTAGAATTTCACTGTCCTGGGCCCCATTATTAGAGCTCTCTGCAACGGGGGACAGGTGGCTCTTCATATAGGTGAATGGCTGTAGCTCAAGCCTAGTTTATCTTGACTAAGTGATGAAGATGGACTCACTAGGGGACCAGTGGCCCCAACACTGATGCCCCAGAATATGATCCTTAGCCTTTGAAATATTTCCCTGTCCATCAGTCCCTGGCTCCTTCTTTTTGCTTGCTTCCCTCCTTGTCCCTTCCTGTTGTCCCAGCATCCCTCTCAGTAGACAGCCTGAGACATCCATAGTGGTTTCTAACCACTCCAGGAAGCATGCCAAGGAGAATCAGTCATTGTGAAGGTTTTATTTTGGGTTGTCTCTCTCTCTTTCCCTCCGTGTAGCAATTAGTTTATAAAATATTACTGGGTTCATAAATAATAACACTAATAATAGTTACGATAATAATACTCCTAGCTCACTTTCATGTAACTCTTTAAGGCTTTCCAAGCATAAGATCATAGATTTAGAGCTGGGGAGGGACCCCAGAGGTCATCTAGTTCGACCCTCTTCATTATACAGAGGAGGAGATGGAGGTCCGTGGAGAGGAAGAGGCTTACCCCAACACTTTTATGTACATTATCTCATTCAATCTTCTTCCTGTGAGGAAATTAGTGCAAGTATTATCACCTCTGCTTTATCGATGAGGAAACTGAAGCTCAGCAGCACTCAAAGAGAGAGAGTCCATAGCAGAGCTAGGAGGCTAACCCAGGTCTTCTGTCTCCAAGACTAGTACTTTCGTCTTTACGATTAATCAATCAGAAAGAAACAAAATGTCCAATGATCAAGTTGAAGCAGGGACCTCTATTTGTTTAGGAAAGTTTGTCTGTGAACAATTAGGTTGAATCAGCATCTTCTACCCAGACTGAGCTTTCGTTTATAACTTACCCATCCTCGCTTTTAATGTCACTTTCCTCCTGAATCCCCACAGTCAGCCTTTTGCTCAGACTGAGCTGTCCGTGTCTGCTGTGAACTAGCTCTACTTTTATCCACATCGACTTAACTGAGTCTGAGCTATCTAGTTATTTTTGTTTGTGTTTTCCGTAGTGGAACTTTGATTCATTCATTTCATAGATATCTCAGTAATTGACTGCACACGGCAGAGATGGGATACAGAGATGAAGAAGACATGGTCCTTGCCCTCTGCTAATTTACAGTCTAGTAGGAGAAATGGGTTACATTTGCAAATAATTGAAATTCAAGGAAGCGAAGGAAAGGCATCAGAATGGCAACAGGGAGCTCAAGGGAGCAGAGCCTTAACTACTTCTTTTGTTGTCCAGGCCAAACATGTTTGACTTGAGCAACAAATCGCTTTTACATGTATTCACCAGACCTGTGATTATGTCAGAATAGGGAGCTCTTGGTGAAGAACTTCCTTTATCCATGCCAATTGGAATCTTCTCTATTACTTATTGTTAGGGAGTTGTTTGAGGCCCCAAGGGGGTAAGTGACTTGTTCAGAGTAACACAGCCGACACGCTGCAGAGTAAAATTTGAACCTGGGTTTTCCTGACATGAAGGTCAGCTCTATAAAAAGAACAGGAACAAATTAAGGCAATCTCAGTTGCCTGGAAGGAAGAATTAATTAAGTATTAAGTGGCTTTGGAGATAGGGTTCCAGAAATAGAAATAACTTTGCATGGCAACCTTTCCAATCATTGGGGTTTTGGAGTCCTGTGCTCTATACTCAAGAAGTCACAGTATGTGAGAAGGAAGGCAGCACTGGTACCATCCACATGGGGTTGGGGAAGGGAGAGCCACTGTTTGAAAAAGAGGCAGATCCATCTGGAAAGGATGGAGGGAATGGGAAACACTTTGGTGGATGCAGGGCAGGGCAGGTAAGGGACTTCTTTATGGGAATAGAGGGAGAAAAGGAAAGAATAAACAGAGTCCAAACTGCCTTTTCCCTTTTTATCCAACAGCCGCTGATGATAGCTGGCAGAAGACTCTCAAGAGGAGAAAATCCCAGTGTGGACCAATATTCCAAAATGAAATTCTTCTAACAATATTCTTTCTATTGAAGGAGTGCATATGTTAAAATTTTGCATCTTCTAATTTATATGTTATGTATGTTATGTGTTAAATTTTTGCACCCTCTAAATTCTGATGGGAAAAGCCCTGATTGCCTTGCAGTAGTTGCAAACCTATAGCAGCAGTAGATCACTCAGGGCTGGGGTAATTAGGGGAGGTTTCTTGGAGTATGTGAGATTCAATTATTCATTCAATATACTTTTATTTAGCACCTACTCTTAGCAAGGTACATCACTGGGTTCAGTAGGCAATCTCGAAACGTAGACACAGTGCTTGCCCCCAGGGAATTTACAATCTAGTAAAGGAGGTGACTGATAATTGAGTTGGCTCTTGTAGTACAGGGAAAACTTTTATAGATAGGAACGAGGATGGTGGGTGGGATGTATGCATAGAACAGAGTAACAGTGTGAATTATCCCATTTGGAGCTTTTTGGAGGTTGTAATTCCCTCATCTCCTGATTCACTAAAGATGGAAAACTGTGGTCCTCTATACAGATGAATTCACAGAGGCTGTAGACTGGCTTTATATAGCAGCAGTCCCTTGTTTTGGCATTTTAGGAATGATATACCATGATCATGTCCTTTAGTTGTTTTGCATACGTGAGTTTCATACGTGTTGATTTCATGTTTGTTTCAATAAATGAAAAAGCATTTATTAAGTGGTTTCTATATGCCAAGCACTGTGCTAAGTGTTGAGGGTAAAAGAAAACAAAAAACAAACCAAAAACAACTCGTGGAAGTCAAATGACTTGCCCAGGGGTGGGGAACCTGTGGCCTTAAGGCCACATGTGGCCCTCTAGGTCCTTAAGTGTGGCCCTTTGACTGAATCCAAACTTCACAGAACAAATATCCTTAATAAAAGGATTTGCTCTGTAAAACTTGAACTCGATCAAAAGGCCGCACCCAAGGACCTAGAAGGCCATGTGTGACCTTGAGGCTGCAGGTCACCCGCCCCTGAACTTGTTTATGGTTATGTAGCTTGTAAGCACTGAAGATGGGATTTGAACCCAGATCCCTCTCATGTCCATGTCCAATTCACTTTCCACTAAGATTCTCTAATTCCAAGATTTCCGTGACTCCCAGTGTCCTCTCCAACCCCTGGGTAGAGATCACATTACATTGACTTACTGGGCTACTCAAAAGTCACTCTACACCACCCATGTTACCAGCTATATTATTAAAGTGGTTTGGATGGAGAAGCAAGCAAGAGAAATACAATTCCTATTCACCCAAGCAGCACACAGTTGTATCTAGAAAGGAGTGTGTGTGTGTGTGTGTGTGTGTGTGGATGGAGGAGGGAGGCAGAAATAGACAGCATGTCCTGAGTCACAGTGGAATTTGCCCAGGTCAAGGGGGCTAAGACCCCTGCTTAGCCCTTGGATTCCTTCTACGAGTAAAAGCAACATCCTGAGTGAGGGAGAAGTGTTATTCTTAGCAGGCCAGTGAAAGATGAGCCGACTCTCTGAATGACCCCAAGGGGTCAGGGCCTGAAGTCTCATCTGCAAAGCAGATGAAGTCAGAACCCAACACCTTCAGGACTTTGAGTCTCAGGACAGGGGAGGTAATTGGAGTGTCCCCGGAGCCTTGGACCAGGCTTCCACTGACATGGGGAAACCCCATTATGACAGGCCAAAGTATTGAAAAATCACTTCTCTTCCTTCCTCTCTTCTTTCCTCTTCTTCCTCCTGCACAATATTAGGCATGTTGCTACCACCTGGTCTTTGCTCATGCCATCTCTCTAACTTTTCTGACTCTTAATTTCATCCAGCCTTCAAGGAGTTTTTGACTACTCCAAACTACTCTGACCTTTTGCTGGAGAACCTCTTCAGCATCTATAACCTGCTTGGCACAATGAAGTGTTGAATTACTGTCTTGGGGATATTCTCCGAATACTCTTCATCATTCACGGCACTCCCTCTCCAGCCTCTGTGTGTGAATCCTCTTGCTTTACAGGCACCATATTCCCATATTCTATGTGGAGCCTTCTGGATGCCCCAATTGGTAGTATTCTCTCTCCTGAATTACCTAGTATGTATTTACTTTATGTTTTATAGATTTGTGTGTATGTATTGTCTTCCCTTATGAGTAGAGCATAAATTCCTTAGGAGTAGAGATTTGGTTTTTTCTTTGTACTTTTATCTCCAGAACTTAGCACAGTGCCTGGCACATAGTACGTGGCTTAATAAATGTTTGTTGTTTGATGGAGGATCGTAGGATGTCAGTGTTGGAAGAGACCTCAGAGGCTTCTGGGTCCAATTGTTATTTGAATGGGAATCATCTCTATAATAGTCTCAAAAAGGGTTCATTGAGTTTTCACTTGAAGATTTCTACTGAGGGGAAGCCTGCCGATTCCCAAGGCAGACCATTCCACTTTGGGGCATTTCCTTCTCCAGATCACTTTACAGATAAGGAAACAAAGGCAAATAGGGTTAAGTGACTTACCCAGGGTCACACAGTAAGTGTCTGAGGCCAGATTTGAACTCAGGAAGATGAGTCTTCCTGATTCCACGCCTGGTGCTCTGTGCACTATGGTGCTCTTTAGCTGCCCCAAGGCACCAGTTATGTCTCCCCAAGTCTTCCCTTATTTCTCTTTCTAATTGGTTTATATGTTTCAGTCTTTTCTGCTTGCCTCAAATATGAATTCCTGAGGTCAAGACATCTTTTCTTTCATCTAAATGTCCCAAACTAATCTTCCTTTTGCAGAGATATGGTCATGTCACTCCTTGGCCTCCAAAGCTGCAGTGACTCCGTATTTCTGGCTAGTGCAGTTTGAGCTATCCAGGCCCTTTTCAATAATGTGCCGTTTGACATTTCCAGTGTTATCACATATCAGTCCTCAGCGCCCACTTTATGTACCAGGGAAACTGTACTCCCCAAACGCTCCAAGCTTTTCCACCTCTGTTCTTTTGTCCATGACGTTCCTTGTGTTTGGAGTGTACTTACCCTCTTGTCTATCCATAAAGGCCAGACTCTCATGCCACTTCCTCCATGAAACCTTGATCCAGGTGGGAATCTCCCTTTGGATCTCACTTAGTATTCTGTTTGCACCCAATCTGCTCATTGTTAGACTCTTGGGATGCTTGATTTGAAAAGGCAGACAGCTGTTCATGGAAACTGATAGGGGCTTGCTGCCGCCTGTAATTGGGGATTACTTCTTTGTGAGGCTACAAAGGAGGGAGGACATTGTTAATCAGTGGGGGGGAGGGGGGGAGGGATGGGGAGGGGTGTCCCTCAGCTGATCCTTAGGATTGCAGAGTACACAGTGGACAGAGAGGAGGAGATTGGGATTTGGGTTATGCAGAGAGTGAATGGAAGTAGGAAGTCAGTAAAAATGAGAAAGGAAATAGGCTGAGCTAACAGTATGGTATAGAGCAGCTAGGTGAGCTTAGAATCAGGAAGACTCATCTTCCTGAGTTCAAATCTCACCTCAGATACTTACTAGCTGTGTGACCCTGTGCAAGTCACTTTGCCCTGTTCGCTTGAGTTTCCTCATCTGTAAAATGAGCTGGAGAAGGAAATGGGAAACTGTTCCAGTATCTTTACCAAGAAAACCCCAAATGGGGGTCACAAAGGGTTGGAGACAACTGAAATAACTCAACAACAACAAAAATAGTATGAAAGCTGAGAGTTTGTGAGCAATGGGAAGGAGTAGGGGATTTGTCTGGGTACAGATCCTCGGGCCTTTTGAGAGGTGTCATACATAGATTCTCCAATGGTTTGGTGAGGTTTTCTGGGTATGGATCTCTGGAAGATAGACTGAAGAGTGTTAATTTGTAGCAGAGTACCACTTAAGGTAGATGCTAGGTGAAGTATGCATAGCTCATGCATCCAGGTGCTGAGATGGAGTATACCTAGGTCCTAGTCCTTCTTCTCGAGATGGTCCTAGCATCTGGTGACCAAGATGGCGCAATTGTTGGCAGATACTCTGTCTGATGATCCCAGTTCTGAACCCCTAGAAATCTCTGCATGGGAAAACAACTCATGGGATGGTGGGTGTGCCAATGGACCCAGAGCCAGGTCTGAAACTGGATTGTACTAATTGCACATTTTTTTCTATTATAGTTACTTATTTGTCGTAGTTCCCTACTAAATTATGAACCCAGTTAGGTCAGGGATTATGTCTTATCCAGTCACACAGCTAGTAAGTGTCTTAAGTGGAATTTGCACTCAGGTCTTCCTGATTCCAGGCCTGGTGCACTATCCACTGTGCCCCCTAGCTGCTTATCTTTATCCTAATCCCTTGTGATCTTATAGGACTTGGTTCCTTGTTTTGATCCACCCTCCTGCCTCTTTGGTCCAGTGCTTTTCTGCTATCTCTCCTTTCTGCTTTATATTCCTGCCTCTGAAGTCTCTGGTCTTATTTAAAAGGCTTACCCCCCTCTGAGGAGGTTTTTAATTCTAAGCCTGAGCTCTCGTTGCATGGGCCAAGGGGAGTCCGGGCCTCTAACCCCTGGGAAAGGGATGTCAGGTCTTAGCTAGTTGAGCTGGGGGCTGGAAGGGAGAGTTGTTTTCTAGGCCCCCTAAATCGTGCCTTGCAGTCAGCCAGCCACTCTGCTGGGGCTCTAGGCCAGCCCTGTCTGCACTAAACCCAGACAGATGGCTTTTCCCTTCTAGTGCCTGGGTCCCCCCTCTCCAAGAAAGCCCTTTCTCCAGGCTGGCTCTGAGGGAAACTCCAGTCAGTATATGAAAATAAATTGCATTATGTAATTCAATCAGAGGTAACCCTCATGGTTTCAGGAGGGGGAGGCTTGGCTGGGCTATTGCTGGACTCCTCTCTGTGCCTTGCTGTAAGAAATAGGAGAGATGTTGAGGAAGGCTCTTAGCACAGGGCTGCCTAGGGTCAGCATGGGCTTCTGTCCTCCCTTGTAGGGGATTTTAGTGGGAAGAGGATATTAATGTCTCTCTCTTGTTGCTACCATGTGAGTGCTTGGGGTCTGTCTCTTATGGCTCTGTTCCCAGGGCTAGAGCCTTTTTCTCTCCTTTAACTGACTGTGTGACCTTAGACATGTCATCTCTCATCTTTGGGCCTCTCAGGGAACTTTAAATGAGGAAATTGCTTCTAGATATGATGATGTTATTGATTAGAAAATTATTAGATAGTCGCTATGGTCTTTGACAGTTTCTGTTCTAAGGCCCCTCCTAGCTCTATTCTATCACAGGATGACAAGGGCAAGTGTTCTTTAATACGGCCTCTATGGTATAGGTTTCAACACACTTTTAATGTCTAAAATGTACATTATTATAAGTACTGATGCTATCAGCAAACATTTTTTTCATACCTACTATGTGCAGGGCACTTTACCAGGTATAAAATGAGGCACGGTCCCTGTTCTTGAGAGCCCTATCTTCTATGTATATGGCACAATACAATAATAGTAATAATAAAAACAATAATAACAATTTAGAGTTGGCTATATAAATGTTAATATTTATGTAGCATCTACTCTGTGCCAGGCACTGTGCTAAGTTCCTTATAACTATTATCTCATTTGATCTTTACAATGACTCTGTAAGGTAGGTGCTGCTATTATCCCCATTTTACAGATGAGGAAACTAAGGGAACCAGAGGTTGCTACTTGCCCAGGGAAGTCAAATTAGAACTCGGGTCTTCCTGACTCCAGGCCTGGTGCTCCATCCACAGAGTCACCAAAAACACTTCATACCTCCTCTTGGCCACTTGGTGTGCTCTAATTTGTATCTCCCCGGGATGGAGTGACCAGAAAGTTGGCTCTGGAGCCAGAAAGACCCAAACTCAAATCTTGCCTCTGATACACAGACTGTGTGATCTTGGACAAGTCACTTAAGCTCTTTAAGACTGAGTTTCAGAGAAGATGGCCAATCTGCATTGGTAAAGAATTTCCTCATCCGAGAGATCTGTATACCAAAGACCTCCCTCTGCTTACTTTTGTTTGTTTTTTTTTGCTTTGGCAATTGGGGTTAAGTGACTTGCCCAGGGTCACACAGCTAGTAAGTGTCAAGTGTCTGAGACCAGATTTGAACTCAGGTCCTTCTGACTACAAGGCTGGAGCTATACCCGCTACACCACCGAGCTGCCTCCTTATGTTCACTTTAATTTTTGGTGTCCACATCCTACTCACAGAGTTTGAAGACAATATCTATGTTCCCATCCTTCCATCCACCTTGTAAGGACTTTCCATAAGAATGGATTGTTGAATGACTAATTTGTGAAATAACAAGGCAGCTCCCATTTCATCAGACATGCAGAAAGCTGGGGGTGTGGCCTGCTGCATATTTTGTCAGCAAGGTAGAAGCATTGTTTGGTTTCACCGGAACGTTCTTTATTTTAAAATTATTTTGATAAAGGAAACTCTGAGCATGAGATGAAAAAAACAAAAGCTGTCAATAAAATGACAACAAAAATGATAAATAAAAGAAATAGCAATGTAGCACAAATGTTTGCTGAGTGAGATAGTAATAATAATTTATTTTCTTTCACGTAGCACTTTGTGAAAGAAAACTAATATGATTATAATGTGATGGTCACATCCCAACCCTTCAAGATAAGCAGGACAGATATTACTGTCACCATTTTATAGATGAGATGATTGAGGCTCAGGGAGAGGGAGTGATTTGCAGGAGGTCCCCATTTCTGTGCTCTTTATTGGTTGTCATACTTCATATTCAAAGAGGACTAAAATGACATCACTATGTTGGGCTCAATGTACAGTGGGTCCGACTCTGTCTGATCAGACCAACATGACCTCAGAAGTCTCTACCACAGGTCAGGCACAAATAGCCCGTATAAAGTCATCTAGATAATAGTGAATTGATCCTGTATTACAGCGGTGTCTATGGGTGGCTTATTTCTCTGCTAAACTTGAAGCTCCATGAGGGGAGGAACTCTTTTATCCAAAGGTCATCCTCCCCCAATCCCCCCTGCACAGTGCTTTGCCCAAAGTAGGTGCTTAATAAATGTTTTGTTGTGTGTATTTAGTGGAGGCTTGGGGTGGTGGGAAGACTTAAAGATGAGACTTGAGCTGAACTATGAAGGATGGATGAGATATGCAAAAGCAGAGAAGAGAGGGAGAGGGAAAGGGAGAGGAAATCTAGGCAGAGGGGATATTGTGAATGAAGGCACAGGGGTCCTGTCAGAAGAGTCAGAGGCTCTGGGTTCACACCCCTTACTTCTTACTTTACTTTGGGCAAGTGAATTCACCTCCCTGGACCTCAGTTTCCTTATCTGTAAATATTTGAGATGGAATTTGAACCCAGGTCTTTCTGACTCCAAGTCTAACACTCTATTCACTGTTCTCCACTGCCTCTTATGCTTTGGACAGGCAGGGCATGGCTACACCCGGCTCCCCACTGAAGTCCATCTGATACCCTCTTAGAGCCTGCAAAGTTTAATTTAGCTTAACTCTTGGCTGCTATCAACAGCTGATAAATTTAGTCGGGGGATCAAGGAACCTATAAGATTAATAGTTCCTTAAAAAGAGCTTAAAGATGGGGATGGAGAGGGAGAGCAAAAGTCAGACCAGAGTTTGAAAGCTGCCTTGAAAGGAGACGCAAACCTCTCCGAGAGGGGCTTTTTAAAGCATCTCCTGGGAAGGAGAGATGGTGGGATGATAGGAGACAATAATGCTGAGCCAAGGCGGAGACTCTTTGATCGCTTCATGAATTCCAGGGCCAGCCTTCTTCCTAGTATGGGATAATCCATTCTCAATCACTGCCCTCTACCGCACAAAGAAGCTCTCATTTGTTGGCCCTTTTTGTCCAGTAGAGTTCTTCTCTCTCCTCACCCTGGGCAAATACCAAAGACAAAGACTTTCCCATGTGGGAGCCCCTGCTGCCTGCCCCAAGACCTTCCACCCCATCTCTCTGTGCCTTCCTTTGCCTTGCCTAGGCTGGAGTCAGCTAATATTACTCTTCATTTCAGAATCTCAAAGTTGGAAGAGATCTCAGGAGGTCACTGGGTCCAAACTGTACCTTTACAGGAATCTTCTCTGCCGTATACCCACAAGTGACCATACAACCTCCACTTGAAGAACTCTAGGGAGGGGCAGCTAGGTGGTGCAGTGGATAGAGCTCTGGCCATGGAGTCAGAAGGACCTGAATTCAAATCTGACTTCAGACACTTGACACTTACTAGCTGTGTGACCCTGGCCAAGTCACTTAACCCCAAATTCCTCACCAAAAAAAAAAAAACTCTCACTATTTGTTTTGGGACAGTTCTAAATGTTTGGAAGCTTTTTCCTTATCTAGAGCCTAAATCTGCCTCTTTACTCCTTCCCACACAATGCTCCTAGGTCTGTCCTCGCCAGCCAGGTGGAATAAGCCCTGACAGGTGTAGCTCTTTAAGACCTTCAATAAAAACAAAGACCAATATTTATATAGGGCTCTAAGATTTGCAAAGCAATTTACATTCATTATTTCATTTGCTCCTTCAAACAATCCTGAGGAGGAGGAATCGTGGATGTTCCCCGCCCCCCTGTCCAAATAGTCACTTTATATTCCTACTGGTTCTGTTCTGCTGCCTTCAAGCTCCAAGGCCCTTGGCAAATGACAAACCAACCACAGTGGGTGCTCATCTTCCCTTAGAAGTTAGAGTTTTGGGGCAGCTAGGTGGCACAGTGGATAAAGCACTGGCCCTGGATTCAGGAGGACCTGAGTTCAAATCTGGCTTCGGACACATAACACTCGCTAGCTGTGTGACCCTGGGCAAGTCACTTAAGGTCATTGCCTAGCCAAAAAAAAAAAAAATAAACTCCAACAACAAACAAAACAACAAAAAACAGAAGTTAGAGTTTCCTCTGAGAAGAGTGTAGTTACAGAACCTCTCTTGTTTCTATTGAGCTTGAACTGAGGGATGCAGGGGCACGAGACCTCTTGAGCCTCCAAGGTTTCCCCCAAGGCTATAAGACATCCATCTCAGGACTGCCATTCAGTTGTCTATGCTCAGGAAAGGACCTAAGGTAGGAAAAGCAGCTAGGGCTCCGAAATCCAATCTCAGACTCACCCAAGTCATATCATATCTGCCACGGACTTGAAGTCAACATGTTACTGGATTGGAGAAAGGGTGGTCCTTCCCCCACCCGTCATGGGAAGCCCAGGGAGACATGTTAGGGTTTTCAATGCTATCTGCAGATAAGAAGAGAGAGCATGGAAACTGATAGCCCCTTTCCTGCCACCAATAGGGTTTGAGTTTCCATCCCTGAGCTAGATGAGAGCTTTACATGGGTCTAATAGAAACTGAAGAAGTTTAGTGCTTAGGTCTTCAGTGCTAAGAACAAGGATCCTATGAGCCTACAAATGAGGCTTTGCCCTTCCTCCACTCCTATCCCTAAGTGCTTCCCATGAAGTCCAGTCTCTGGCTAGATCCCTACTGTCTGCCTTCTTGCACCCCCAATGGTAACTGCCTGCCTGCCTGCCTGGACTTCTGCCTTCTTTCTGGTGCCAGGTTCCCTGACAACACCATATTCCTCAGGCCTGCCAGGAAGATGTCTGTCTGTTGCCCACTGTCAGACCTTTCTGATGCCAACTGTCCACGTGCCTTGACCTCTTCCCGTGGTTCATTACTTAGATCTTCCTTGATGACTTCTCCCATCCCTGTGGGCCAGTCAGGTCATCAGATGCCAGCCATCCCTTGGTCTGACATACCACACTGCTGACTGAGCCTTGGTTTTCACTCCTAAAACTGCTCCAGAGTGAGAAATCTTGAGCGCTGGCAAATCACTGGTAGCCATCTCAGCCCAGGAGTATAGCATTGGCCAATTTGTACGAGCAATTGCCCTCAATGTGGTCTCTCAGGACAAATTGGCTTCTTCCACAAATTCAGATAGCTAATATCTCTGTGGCCCCCAGTTCAATTCAGTTAAGCTCAACTCAACTAGTATGGGCTCCTCATTTTATCTATTGGGAAATGGAACTTAAAAAGAGGTGAAAAAAACTGGTTCAAGTTCACCTAGCAGATAAGAGGCAGAGCTGAGATTTGAAACTGTGTCTCCTGACCACCAACTGAGTGCACTCTCTGCTATGTTATACTACCTGGTGTAGTGCCAATCTCCCAAGGCAGCCATCTTACTTTTGGCCAGTTCTCCTTGGTATTAGCGCTGGAGAGCTAGTTTGGTGCTAGAGGGCTTGCCCTGGAGTCAAGACCTGGGTTTGAATCTGCCTCTGACATATACTGACTTTACCAAAAACGTATTCTGAGCAATATTTCATTCTCAGTCTTCCCAAGGAACTCTTCAAGATAGTAAACTGCAGAGAAGGTATCGGCTTGCATTGCTAGAGGCATTTGCTATACCAATTAAATAGATAATAGATCTGTTTGCCTTTTAAAAGTCATTTCAGTCAATTTCTGGATCATGGTCAATTCATGACAAAAAAAACTTGTTGACATCAAGTCATGTCTAAGCCTCACCCTGTTAATGGTGTCCCACTGGAAGGGGGCAGTCTTGTCTATAGTCAGAATAGATGTACTGCAGCTTGTAACACCTCTCACCAGAGCAGGGGGCAGCAGACTCTGGGCCCTGGAGCCCTGGGCTGGGCCTGGAACCAGGCCTCCACACCCCTGTCCAGCCAAAGCCAGAATCTTCATGCTGCCCCTTCCAACTCCAGCCACCTTATGTGTGTCGTCTTGTTTTATTGGGCATGAGGGGAGAGATTGTCTTATTGATTCTGTTCGAACCCTCAGAGCTTGACACAGTGTCTGGAAACACAGTAAGCACTAAATAAATGCTTGTTTAGTCATTCATTCATCCCCTTCCTCCCCCATGGATTTGCTGCCTGAAGTCCCTGTAGCCTTTTATGTTGCTGTTTCAGTCATACGTGACCCTCTGTGACCCCATTTGGGGTTTTCTTGGCAAATATACTAGAGTGGTTTGCCATTTCTGCCTCCAGCTCATTTTATAAATGAGGAAACTGAGGTCAACAGGGTAAAATGACTTTTCCAGGGTCATACAACTAGTAAATGTCTGAGGCTGGATTTGAACTCAGGTCTTCTGGACTCTAGGCCCAGTGCTCTATCAGCTGTATCACCTAGCTTGTTAGGGGTTAAGTTATCCCCTACCCTTGCTACCTGCCCTTGATAATATGCTCTATCCCTGGGAAAGGTAAGCAATCACTAAGCTCTTTATGGAAGTTGATTTATTAGGACCTTGTCAGCACCAAGGGCTAGTTGAAGAGAAACTGAGTGATGAAGAGGGTGAGATGGAGAGGGAGAAATGCTAGGATTCTCCCTGAGCTGGCCCAGGTGCTAGGCCTAAGCAGTCAAGGCAGTGCTGAAACAAACTAAGACCCATTCATTGGGACTTGGCTGTCTTAGGATTCCCCTCCTACCTCCCTGACCCCTCCCCTGTCTCCTTCGCTGTCTTCTTTCTCCTACCCCCTAACTGCAGAGATATTCCAAGTCTCTGTCCTGGGCTCTCTTCTCTCTTTTGCTCATGTGGAAAGCCATGGATTTAGTTATCAGCATTATGCAGATGACCCTCCCCCGAAGTACAGATGTCTCTCCGGAGCTCCAGGCCCACATTATCCCCAATTTATTGGCCTTTCATAAGATCTCAAGCTTAACATGCCCAAAATACAACTCATTCTCTTTCCCCTTGAACCACCCCCTCTTTCAAATTTCCTTATTTTGGGTGAGGGCAAAGCTAGCCTCCACTATCCTCATGGCCTCGGCATCATCCTCAACTGCTCACTCCCTACTTAGCCAATCCATCGCCAAACAGCATCACCTCTCTTCAGCCACACAACTACCCACCCTCCCTCAGGCCCTTATTATCTCTGACCATTAGACTATTGTAACAGTCTCTTAATTGGTCTCTCTGTTTCATTTCTCCACATTCTAATCCAGCCTAGGCACAGCTGCCGAAATGATTTTCCCAACAGCCCAAGTGTGACGATGCTATTGCCCAGCTTCCTTTAAATCCCAACCAAAATCCCACCTTCTACAGGAAGCCTTTCCCAGCCCCTCTTAATTCCAGTGCCTTTCCTCTGTTAATCACTTCCCATTTATCCTGTGTATATATCCTGTGCTTTGTATATATTTGTTTGCATGTTGTCTCTCCCATTATATTGTAAGCTCCTTGAGGGCAGGGACTGTCCTTGGCCTCTTTTTTCATATCCCCAGCACTTAGCACACAGTAGGTGCTTAAATAAATTGGTTGAATTGCTTTACTGAATAAGCTTCTGTGTTTCCCTTCCACTTGTAGGATCAAATCTAAACCACTGTGGTATTTAAGGGCCTTTACAAACTGGCTCCAAGCTCTCTTTCCAGTCTAATTACACATTACTGTCCTCCACACAGTTTACCTTCCAACCAAATTAGCTTTCTTGCTATTATTCACAGAAAATGTTCAGTTTTCCCATCTCTCTGCTGTTGCACAGGCTGTGTCCCACAGTGCTTTCCCTTTTCACCTCTGCATCACAGACTCCCTTCTTCTTTCCAAAGCTTTGTTCAAGTGCCACTTTCTACATGAATGAAGCCTTTTCTGATCCTTCCAGATGCTAGTGCCTTCTGCTCCTGCTCCCACTTCCTCCTCTCTGTCCCACCACAAAACTACCATGTGCTAATTTTGTATATACATGTGCATTGCCTCCCCTTGTAGAATGCAATCTCCTTGGGGTAAGAGACCATTTCCCTTTTGCTTTATAGCCCCTGTGCCTTGCATGTTTATTTCCTAAAGCAGACCTGTGATTCATTAGGGTAGGAAGCTTCTGATGACTCTTTCCTCCAGGAAGGCAGAGGAATACCTGCTCTGTTACCTTGAAGTCTTAGAGAGATTCCCGGAGGACTGAGGTAAGTGACTTTGCCCATGATCATGCAGTCAATCAGTGTCAGAAGTGGAGACTAAAACCTGGGTCCGTCTGACTCTCAGGTTAGCTCTCTATGCCACCTCTGATGCTTATTATCTAGGTGATCTTGGGCAAGTCACTCTAAAAAACAAATTTTTTCCTCAGTGAAATGAAGGGCTTGAACTAGCTGGTCTTTGAGGCTCCTTCCAGCTGTTGACCCTTCCATTGTCCCATGTGGCCTCACTCCAGGCACGTGACAAGAGTTGTTTACAAATGCTTGTTGGGTGCTTGATTGATTCTAGGCATGTAGATTTTAAGAGTTTCTCCTCATCATTTCCAACAGTTTAGTGATCAAAAAATAGACAAGCAAATAAAACTATGGCACCATATTCAAACTTTAAAATGTATACATTTTAATGGAACCTCAAGAGCTTGGAAAAATCTGAACTACAAGTGAATTTAAAAGACAAAAAAAAGACAATGAGAAGATATAAAAAGGCAGACAACTATGACTTCAGACTAAGACATGACCTAAGAGGCATCATCAAAATCAAGGTCATATATGATGGAAAAAGAGGTTCAAGAGCAAGAGATGACAGATGGACAGCCCAAATGCTTGCAGAGGGTGAAAGACTTAGAGGATGGCTGCCAAGATGGTGAATGGATTCTTCATGGGGGATTAATGGAAGGATGTGCCCAAGAATGGCATGGGGGGAGAAGCCATGAATGAGTTGTGATCTGTAGCAATTCAGGGGGTGGAGGTGGGGGGACGATGCCCACATTGATGATACTACAGATCCATTCCTGGGGGATTGAGGGGATGAGCAGTTCCCCCACCAAGGGAAAGGTTGATTGTTTTTTTTTTGTTATTTGGAAATATCATTTCTTTCCTCAGCTTTTCTGAGTGTGCTTTATCATAGAGTTAGAGCTGGAAGGGTCTTCCAACCTCATCATTTTACAGATGAGGAAACTGAGGTCTAGAGTGACTTGCCCAAGGTCACAAAGCTAGTAACTGACAACCTATAAATTCTTGCTATTCCCTCTACTCCCTCATGTGCTTGAGAGCCTTTTCCCAGAGCCATAATAATAGTTCAGGTTTCTAGGACACCTTACGGCTTAGAATCATTTTCAACCTTGGGAGGTTGAGGGACTGACAATTATTATCTCCATTTTACAGATGGGGAAACTAGACAACAAGGACAAATGAAAAAAATTCATGGCCAAACAGCAGATAAATGTCAGATACGGTATCCAAGCCTGGTTTTCCAGTCTCTTATTCAAGTGGTCTTTCCAGACCAGCAGGCACGCCAATAGCCACGTTCCTTCTCTTGACATCCCCCTTGGCTGATGTCACCTGCCTTGGATCCCTCAAACATCCTGATTTTCTGATATGGTTGAAAAAAACAATGTTTGATGCTAGAGGACTGGGTTTGAATCCTGCCTCTGCTACTTACTCCCTGGGTGACCTTGGGCAAGTCACTTAACCTCTAGAATTCAGTTTTCTCCTCTAAAAATAAAGGGGTTGGACCAGATGACCTTGAAGGTCCTTTTCAACTCTCTGTTATGATGCTATGATCCCATCCTGTGCCCCAGTCTAGAAGATGGGGAAGGAGGATTAGACTTCATTTCCCTGTAGGTTCCCTTCAGCTATAAATCCTGAAATCCTATGAGGGTGATGCCTCCCCTGATGGAGTGACTACCAAATGAACCCCCCCCCCATTATATGACCTTTCATTTGGAAACCAGTGGGAAGGCCTGGCTGACCGCTTTTCCCCATATTTGTTGCCTACTTATCTCATGTGATCTGACCCTCCCATCTGTCTTGGGTCTTTGCCTGATGATCCACATGCCCTCCGGGATGGTCACCAAGGTGGGAAGCCCAGGAAGCAGCGGCAGAGGGGACTGCCCCCAATGATATTGAATGAATATCAAAATCAGTGTTATCCCAATTAGGTTGTTCTCTGAGCCAACACCATCTTCCCCTCCCCCACTTCACTTTTGTTTTCTTTTTGAAAATAGCCTTACTCTCAAGGAAGTACCAGGCAGTCTGGGTCCCAGGTATGAAGTGTTTGTGTGACATTGGACAAGTTATTAAACGTTTCTGGATCAGTCAACTGTGGAAAATGTAATTCAATAATATGATCCGTTGAGGTCTTTCTAGAATGCTCCCTTGTGGTGTGGAGGGGACAGACCTTGGCTTCTCAGAGGCTTGGCCAGTGGATTCAAGCTCTGGCAGGTCTTTCACAACTGGAAAGGTCATCTTGGATGGAGGGCCAGCCTTGCTGAGTTCTTGTGGAGAGCTCCATCACAAGGTCAACCACGGGAAATGGGAGGTAGGAAGGAGACTTAGTCACAGCGTCTCTGGAAGTCCTTCTGCTAAGTTGGAGAGAAGTTGGGGTCTATGGTGGTGAAGGAAGTTCCCACAAGGGAAAGAGTATTAAAGTGCTCATTGTGATCACCATTGGCGCCATTGCTGTCCTCACTGCTTTCACCGCCACTATCGCCGGCAGCGTCACTGTCAGCTCTATCATCATCATGGTCATCCTCGCTACCATAGTCATCATCACCATTACCACCCCCTCCTTTTATAGAGGTGAGATTATGGGCCCTGCCCAGAGTCACAAAACTAGTAAGAACAGCCAGCATTTACACGGCGCTTTAAAGTTTGCAAAGGGCTTCACAAATATGATCTCATTTGATGCTCACAACAACATTGGGAGGTAGGTGCTGTTATTATTCCCATTTTACAGATGAGGAAGCTGAGGCAGACAGAGGTTAAGTGACTTGCCCAGGGTCCCACAGCTAGTAAATGTCTGAGGCAGGATTTGAATACAGTGGTTCCTGGCTACTCTCTCTACTGCCCACCTGACTGCCTAATAAGTGTCTGAGGTGGTATTTGAACCCTCATCTTCTTAACTTTAAGACTAGTTCCTCATTCACTACATCATTAGTTCTTAGCCTGTCTTCTTAGAAGCAAAACATCCCACATTAATGTATTATGTATCCTGGTGGGGTCTCAGTTTCCTAATCTTGAGTATTATATTCAGTTGCAAGCCCCTTCAAAGGCCAGCTGACAAGTCCTCTCCAACAGAAGCCTCTCCTGGCCCTTCCAGCTGCTAGAGCCTTCTCAGGGAAATCTCCTTCTATGTACTTTGTACATGTTTTGAATCTTTCTCTCAATCTCTCTCCACCATCTTTCTCTCTCCTTCTTTCTCCTTTCCCATGTCTCCTTCCTTTCTCTCTCTCTCTCTCTCTCTCTCTCACACACACACACACACACACACACACACCCTTTTAACAGTATATAAATTCAACTGTTTGATTTCTGTCTTCATATCTCCAGTACCTGTCCCAGCTCCTGGCACATAGTAGGTGCACACAGTAAGGTACTTGTTGATTGGTTAGTTGTAGGCATCACATTTTGGTCAGGCATTTGCAAACTAGAGACAGAGGAATGCCATCAGGGTACTGGGTAACAGGAGACTAAACTATAGAAGGGTCAGCAGAAGAAACTTAGGAGATTCATCCTGGGGAAGAGATTTGGAGGAGACCATAGAATCCTAACATCCTTAGGAATCACCTGGCCTGTTCTCCTTTATTTGACAGACAAGGAAACAGAGACTCAGTCATGGAAAGTGACTTGCCCAAGGTCACATAACAAGCATGGTAAAGCTGGGATTAGAATTCAGCTCTTGAATTATATTGTTCTTTTTACCTCACTACTAGATTATATTCCCTCTAGCTCCTAATACCATCCTGTGCACACAGGAGGCTTTCAATAAATGTTTGCTGGATGAATGAATGGACTTACCATGCTAGGAGAGATCAGAGGAGTATATACTTTAGAACAGGGGTTCTTAACTTGTGTGTGTGTGTGTGTGAGAGAGAGAGAGAGAGAGAGAGATGGTCCCTTTGACAGTCAGTTTGGTGAGGTCTCTGGAGCCAGAATAACATATTTAAATTAATAAAAATGAAATACATTGGATTATAAAAGAAAACAATTATATTGAAGTATGGTTATCAGTGAACAGCAAGGTGGTAACACAGTGCATAGAGCACCAGGCCTGAAGTCAGGAAAACTCATCTTCCTGAGTTCAAATTTGGTCTCAGATACTTCCTAGCTGTACAAGTCACTTAACCTTGTTTGCCTCAGTTTTCTCATCTGTCAAATGAGCTGGAGAAAGAAATGGCAAACCACTCCTGTATCTCTGCCAAGAAAACTCCAAATGGTGCCATGAAGAGTCAGACATGACTGAAAAAATATAAACTGAACAGTAGCAAGTGGTTATCAATGTATTAAAAAGTTCCAAGTTCACAGACCCTTTGAAACCTATCCACCAACCCCTTGAGGGCCCATGGCCTCATGTGAACAATTCTTGTTTTTGATCTTGAAAAGACCTTGAAGCTCATCCAGTGTGAGCCCCTTTTTCTAACAAAGAAGAAAATGAGAACCAGAGAAATTACTCTAAGTAACTTGGAAAGGGCATTGGCTCTGGAATGAGAAGGCCTGGGTTTGAATGCCACCCCTGAAATTCCCTGTGTGACCTTGAGCAAGTCTCTTTCCTTCCTTGGGCCTCAGTTTCCTCATCTGTTAAGGGGGCAGGCTGGAATGGCCTCTGAGGTCCTTTCCAGGTTCCAAATCAATGAGCCCTTGCTCAAGGTCACACAGCTAATTAATGGTAGAGGGTGGTACTAGAATCGTGGTTCTCTGACTCGCAATCCAGGGTTCTTTCCTGGCACAAGGCTGAGCTTGGCAGAAAGGGCTCTGTCTGAGAGATGGTCTTTGGTGGTGGGATCTTCACTTACCTCATCAATACCTCCTTAATAGGTGCCTGCTGTGTGCCCAGTCCTGTGCTAGTCATTGTGGGGAAGAAGAAAAGGGAAAAATAGAGCCTCTGCCCACAAGGGACTTCCAAGCAGGCTCGGTCTGAGCTCATTTCCTTTCTTTCTCCAGCCCCTTTGTCCTCCAAAAGTGCCGGACACTCAGGAGGCTTGGCCAAGGAGAGAGATTTATGACCCAGTTAATTGGCCCAAAGCAATTCTCCTCGTAAATTAGGATTCGAGATGACACATGTGGGCCACGGTTTGGGAATGTGGTGCCAGTTTGGGAAAGTGGTGCCTGGGCTTTCCTGGGAGCCTTGAGCCATTCAATCTGGGATACTTATGGCTCTCCAGCCCTGACTGGAGACAGTTCAAAGGAGTGAGGCAACATTGGCAATTCACAGCTCTGTGGTGTTTGGAGGCTTAAAAGGTGAGTTCTCCCCAACTCTGTGAAGTAGGTATTAAAAAGATGCTTACCTCTATTTCTCAGACTTCTCATAGAGGAGATTTGCTCAAGGCCCAGTAAGTAGAAAAATTGGGACCCAAACCTAAATCTTCCAACTCCAAACCCAGTCTTGTTTCCACAACATAGCACAGCTACTTTGTGGAGGGGAGTGTCTATCAGGTACCAGCTTTATTCAGGACATCATGGAGGATACAAGAACAAAGATGACCCTTACTGGTCCTCACATGCAATGCTACGTCTCCCCCTTCCAGGCCTTTGCAATGATTCTTTGCCTATTGCTAGAATGTTCTCCATCCTGACCTCAAATTGTTTCCCTGGCTTCCTTCAACATTCTTCTGCAGAAGGTCTTTCCTGCCCCCACCCCCACCTTCCAGTATCTCTTTTTCTATGGTTCCTTTGTATCTACTCTGCATGTGTCTTGTATGTACCAATTTATGCACAGGTTGTCTTCCCCTTTGGAATGTAAGCTCCTTGAGGGCAGGGCTGCTGGTGCCTGGCACAATGCCTGAGACATAGAGAATAAGAGATAGAGATTGAGGCTGTGGTTTCATTGTTATAGGGAACTCCCAGATGAGAAAACTCCCTCTACCAATGCAGGTTGGCACCTTTTCAGAGATTTGCTTAGAGAACTGAGAGGTTAAGAGTTGTGACTCACAATCATAGTAAGTGCTTAATAAATGCTTGTTGGTTGGCCCCATCTCTGCCTTTCCTTGGAAGTAAGCTGTAATAATAATAGACACAGCACGGTGTCTTGCGTGAACTGGGTGCTTAACAAATGTTTATAATAATAACATTTACATAGCACCTACTATGTGCCAAGCACAGACTAAGTGCTTTACAATTATTTCAATTGATCCTCCCAATGACCCTAATTGACTATTTATTGACTGACTGGCTTTAAAGTTTGCAAAGTGTTTTATATATATCATCTCATTTGATTCTCACAACGACCCCCATAGGTAGGTGTGGTTATTATCCTCATTTAACAGATGAAGAAACTGAGGCAGAGAGAGGTTGACATACTTAGAGATGGGTACTATTATTGTGCACATTTTACAGATGAGGAAATTGAGGCAGAAAGTGGGTTAAGTGATTCGCTTAGGGTCACACAGCTAGGGAGTGTCTAAGGAAACATTCACACTCAGGTCTTTATGATTCCAAGGGCTCTGTCCACTGTGTCATGGGAATCACAGGATTCCCACAGAGTTAAAGCTGGGAGGGACCCTTAGAGGTTATTTAATTTAATGCTCCAATTTCATAGATGAGGAACTGAGGCATAGAGAGGAGAACTGGCTTGCCCATGGTCATACTACCTGGGCATGCCAAAGGTGGGATTTGAACCCATGTCTCTGAGCCTCTAAGTCCATCGCTCTATCCACTATGTATGCCACAAAATCCACTTAACAATTACTAGCAGCCTGTGCTAAGGAATAATAATGGCTCATATTTATATAGTGCTTTACGGTTTACAAAGTATTTTAAATATATTAACTCATTTGATCTTTACAACAACCATGTAAGGTAGGCTCAATCATTATTTCCATTTTACAGATGAGGAAACTGAGGCAGACAGAAGCAATGTGACTTGCCTAGGATCACACAACTAATAAGTATCTAAGGCTGGATCTGAATTCAAGTGTTCCCAAGTCAACTGCTCTATCCACTGTGATGCCCCCTAGCTGCTGGAGTATTCAAGGAGAAGCTAGAGACAGTGCTATTGGAGCCCAGAGGAATGGGGGAAGGGAGAGATCATGGCAGAGTGAGATGGTCAAGGTGGGCTCCCTGGAGGAAGTGACCATCTAGATTTCAGACTGAGAGATTAGAAGGGGAGGGAGAAGTTTTGGGGAAGGGGCAGAGAGGGAAGATGACAAGGAGGAGGAGGAGGAGGAGGAGGGTGTGAGTCCTCAGGGCTGGTGCAGCAACCACTCAAAGAGCATCTGGCCTCAAATTACACAGGATCAGAGTTCTGGGCATAAAATTAGAAGCAGTGTTTTGTGTACAAGGCACCAGGGGAAAAAATGTCACATTCAGCAGAACTGCAGGAGGAGAGAAGAGCAGAGAGAAGGAGAGAAGGGAAGGGGAAAGTGGGCCAGAGTAGGCAGAAGTGGGCAGCCCATCCTCTCACTGGGCCAGGTCCTAAAATGGCTAGAAAGAGAGAAGGGAACATGGATCTGAGTTTGGGGATCTGGGCTGAGCAACTTAGGAGAGGGGTGGGAGATAGGATAGCCCCTAGGGGCCAAGACTTGGGCTGGCCCAGTAAGGGGAGCTCTGGGGCTTGTTTCCTTTCGTGTCTTCCCTCTGTAACAAAATTCTTCACGTTTTTTGTCATGGTCTCCTTTAGTAGTCTGGTGAAGTCTATGGACCCCTTCTAAGCATCATGCATTTAAATTCATAAAATCAAATGCATCGGAACACAAAGGAAACCAATTATCTTGAAATATAGTTACCAGAACATTTAAAAACCAAGTTCATAGCCCCCAGGTTAATAACCATTGGGAGACACCTCATTTAGAATGAGCACAGACTCCCCCCTCCACCCCAAGTTCACCCAGGCACTGAAAACACCCACCCATCTACCCACCCATAATCTTGGTCTGGTCATCTGATTTTGCTGGTGTACTAAACTACTTCCTAGTGAGGAAAGCATCCCTCTCCCCAATGCAGAGGGCACCCATACTTTTATTTATCATCTACCTGGAGTCAAGAAGTGAATCAAAGCTTCTGAGCTAGAAGAGGCCTCAGAGAACATCCAACCTGACCCCCTTGTTGGACAGAAGAGGAAACTGAGGCCTGGAGAGGTTATCCTAAGTAATGAACTAGTAAGTGACTTGCCCAGGATCTCCCAGCTGGCATGTGTCAGAAGCAGGACTTTGACCAAGCCTTCCTGATTCTAAGACCATCCCTCTAACCACTACTTGGCATTGCCTCTCACTATAACCACCATTTCTTGCCACATATCATTAACACACCTACTATGCAACAATTGCTGCCCCACATACAGCAGTCCCATATACCCACACACAGCATGAGCCTCAGATACCCACCCACCCACCATAACCATTTCATATATGCACATGCTGTCCGATAATACAGATTCTCCTCGCACACACATGTGATATCATTTGCACGTCTATGTACTTATGTGAATTCATTTTCTCCCATGTGATTTCACAGAACAAGATCACTTCCCCACCTGCACAATACTAAAGCTGAATCCTCTCTTTCTTGCTCTCTCCCCACCAGCTTCTTTCTCAATTGAACCAGTATAGAGATTTGGCCCCAGTCAATAAGGTCATTGAAATCCTCATGGTCCCAATACCACTCAAGCTGTGTGAGCAGTTTCTTGAGCACTAGGGTGAGGAAACAGAATCAATTCTGACCTAACTGAGGAACTCTGTGGTTTCTGGTCCTTCCTAGCTGTAAAAATGAGGGGGGATTAAATGGCCTGAGTTGACTTCTAACTCTAGACCCAAGCTCCTCTTCTATAAAGTGAGGGGTTGTAACAAATGACTTTTGAGGTTCCTTCTCACTCTACATCTATGGTTCTAAGTGGTCTCTCCCCTCTGGGTTTCAGTTTCCTCACCTGTAAAATGGAGAGTGTTGAACTAGATAGATTCTCAGACCCCTTCCTATTCTAGATCCAATATCCTATGATCTCATGATATCTGGGCCTCAGTTTCCCCATCTGTAAAATGAGGGCATTGGACTAGTTGGCCTTCACCTCTAAGGCTATAAAAAGTTTAGCAGGTTTCTGGGTTTTTTTCTCTTTTCCTACCTGCCGGGCAAACAGCCCACAGCAAAATTGTAAAATAATTGGACAGAGACCAGGAACAGTCCTTGTTTATTCACATCATGCTTTAAGAAATGTGGGTTCTGGTCCCAGATCATAAATTTGAAACCTTAGACGCCATGCAGCCCAACGTCCTCATTTTACAGATGAGGAAACTGTGGTCCAGACAATATTAGGAAATCATAGAGGTAGAAGGGACCTCAGAGCCCATCTAGTCCAACCCCCTCATTTCACAAATAAGTAAAGTGAGGCTCAGAGAGGTCAAGAGACTTAGGATCATCAGCCCAGAGTTGGAAGAAACCTCAGAGGCATTTCCTACCAATTTTTACAGATGTGGAAACTGAGGACACACAAAGTAAGTGGTAGCCAGTCAGTCAATAAGCATTTATTAAGAGCTTATTGTGTTCCAGACATTGTGCTAAGTGCTGGAATACAGATACAAGCAAAGAGGCAGCCTCTGCCCTCAAGGAGCTTATGCTCTAATAAGGGAATCCAACACACTAAAGAACAGCTGAAAATCTAAGGGTAGACAGGAAAGGTACCTGGGTGGTACATGGTGGTAAAGTCTAGAGGCTCAGAAGCTGAGACAGGAGATGAGTGAAGGATGGCCAGGCTGGGCTGTTCCCTAAAATGGAGGCCCGTGGTCAAAGAGGGTGGCAGTGGTGGAGGGAAGTTCCAGGGTGAGAAGGAATAGATAGGGATGGGATCTGAATTCAGGCTCTCTGCCTTCAAGCCTAGTATTCTATTCTCTGCACCATGATTGCAGACGTTGTTATTTACTGTGAGAATTCAATTGACCCTTGTTTTCGAGACCTCAAATTTTCCCCCCAGTATAAATAAGGGGGTTGGACTAAATAATCTCTATGGTCTTAATTCCAACCCTCTTCTCTAGTTAATTAATTAAAGTTATTAATAAAATATTTATTAAATGCCAATACCCTGAGATTACCATGTGGAAGAGAATTCTTATGACCATATCAGCAAACTGCATCTCTTTGCATCCTCCACCCAATACACACACACACACACACACACACACACACACACACACACACACACA
>NW_020943070.1:5036730-5094651 GCF_900497805.2 Vombatus ursinus | reverse complement strand
ACACACACACACACACACACACACACACACACACACACACACACACAGAAAGAGAGAGAGAGAGAGAGAGAGAGAGTCCTTGCTCACTGTTCTGTGTAATGTAACTCTTTTGAATGGAGTTGGTGAGATACCTGTGGCACCATTTTAGTCTCTGAGAAAAAAAACAAACTCAGACCCTGGTTTGCTGAGACACCATGTTGTTGGGACCCAGCTCTCCAATTCTTTCACCTAAAATAGCACAAACTCTGATCTCTTACCAGAAGCAGTTATGGAATGAATGTGGCTGAAGAGAAAATGGTGGAATGGTTAAATGAGGGTTCAAGGATGACTCAGGCATCGCAGTGCCTCTGCGTCCAATCAAATAGCCTTCCATTCACCAGGAGGTTAGACTACCAGAACCAGTTGTAGAATGCCCACACATGCTCCAGAGTCCTTCCAAGGTACTTCCATCACCCACCATGTTGACTGTTTCCAAAGTAGCCTTCCTAGGAAGGCTACTGTTTGTGGGGAGGTGTGATCAGAAGTGCTCTGCACGGGGGCCAGTTCCCATTGTACTTGTCCCCCTGCTGGCAGATATACATAATAAAGGCAGGAAAGTAGATTACATAGGTGAAGGACAATGACCTTGACACATTTTCTTAGTTTTTGTTCTTGCTTAAATTCATGTGGTAACTATGCAAAGCCAAAGCGTCCCCCAATTTAAGTTAAATCTATTTTTTGGTCCTAATATATCAGGGGCTAAAGGGAGGTCTGTCATACCAGGAAACTATCTGACTTAGAGTTAGAAAATCCTTATAATGCCTGCCATTTGCCTCTTATAGGGATCTTATGATGCCCAAACCCCATTTCAGGGGACTTTGCCAAACAAACAAATGGGCCCTGGGATCTGTGTGGAGGCTGGAGCCATGGAGCTCATTTTGGTCCAAAGATTCTCACTGGATTGTCATATAAATGAAGATGAACTAGAAAAAAAATGTAGTGAAAGAGGCAAACCATTGTCATATATCCCCTGAACATGCATCTTTCAGTGACAAAACAAAACAAGCCATCTCAACTTCCTCTACTCCCTTTTCTCATTGTATTCCTGCACTTACATATAGTTGGAAGTTCTGCTAACACCTCAAACTCAACATTTCCCAAATGAGACCTCCATTTCAGAGAGAAGGAGGAGGAGGAGGAGGAAGGCATTGAGTGGCTGCATTATTCAAATTAACACTGAATATTTCCATTGGGCTGGAACCAATTATCCTGTTTTATGCGATTATAACTTCGAATAGTGCTAATTCAAATACCCGAAACCACTTCAAGGCATTTCTTATTCACACTGATAGGGACCTAGCTGTATTATTGTGAAAGCCCCCTCCTGCCCTAAGAGTGAAGAATTCTTTCAAAAGGCAGATGATGCAGAGTTAAGTGGTAAAGAGTCCAGTGGCCCCATTGTATGGATGAAGAGACTGAGGTTTATGGGCATATACTAATTCCTATGAGGCCCAGACCTGAGATGGAGAGTGTGAGGGTAGGGCTGAGGGAGGGAGGTTAGATCTTGGGATCCTGACACCAGCCCCTGACTCTGCTACCTTCCAATTTGAACAATACTGGCTAATTTTGAGAAGAATCATAGCATTTCTCATTTAATTTTATTTTGATATTTTACAGATTCTCTCCTCCATTTTCAACTTTGATAAGTAATGAATAATATTTTATCTTGCACTTTCCCACTGAAACCACCATTGGAATCTTTCTGTCTTGTATGTGAGTGTGTGCGTGTGTGTGTGTGTGTGAGAGAGAGAGAGGGAGAGAGTAGCAAGCTTGTACCACATGTGGATTGGACAGTATGGAATAAATGTGAAATTTCAAATGGCTAATTTGGCTTAAATATTAGCCTCATAAGATATTAGCAGCAGTTATAAGTTAAATTACTGAATCCTATTTAAATTACTGCGTTAATATGTACTATGATTCTATGTTTAGCATCTCTTTCTGTGTAGGAATAAACTACCTTGGTGAACAATTTATACAATAACACTACTACAGAGGACAACGAATTGGAAAGACTTTAGAACTCTGATCAAAACAATTTTAAAACCGCAAGTCCAGAACAATGCAGATGAATAATTCTACTCAACTCCTAACAAAAATATAAAATATTTTAGAAAGAGACATACATTTTTGGGTGTGACAAATGTGAGAACTTATTTTGCTGAACTAAATGGATATGTTTTGAAAGATTTGTATGTTTTTTAAAGTTTACTCAATGGTGGCTAGTGGGAAGGACAGATTAATTAAAAATACTTATAAATTGAAAGATAAAAATCAACTATTTTTAAATGAAAAAAGGTTAAAATGAAAGCTATTAAATACACTTCACATCTGGTTTGTATTGTGCATTGGATATTTTTTATTCCCACCACTACATTTTGGGAAATCCCTCCATTTGCTAACTTTGACTCTAATTAGCATTGTCTCCAATATGCCAGAAGTGTTAGAATGGAAAGCCTAATCCCCCTAATTTCATGTGTACCCAGGATAAAACCGAGTTCCTGAAACACAATTGTTGAACACAGGATCCAGTCCTCTGGTCCCCTGAGGGACTCTTTAAGGCTAGCTAAACATGAGAGATAGGATTTGTAATGAAGTCCCCTGATGTCTCCACTACACTGCACCATCTCCTCTAATTATGAGCTCCTTGGGGTCTGGGACCATATCTTTTTCTCCCTTGTTCCTTGTCCCGGTCTTTCTTTTTATCGTCCTGAAGACGCCTCCTCACTGGGCTATCTTACCCGGTAATTGGGAAGCTCAGCTGTGAAAGAGCCAAGTATCTGAGCAGAGGCCAAATTTGTAGGATACATCATCAGTGCTTAAATACCCTCTTGGACGTACTCTGTGTCCTGGCTTCCAAGCAGTACAGGACCTGGCGTGGACCACACAAGACCCCTCGGGAAACATAGACTTCATATGAGCTTCAAGCTGACAGTTTCCCTGAAGGCGGGCAGCTAGGGCCATATACCACCATACTAAGGAAAGATGGTCATGGCAGGGGAGAGTGGGGGAGTCCTAGACCATCGCAGACCAGCTGAGCTGAGGCAGTGTTGTTGGTTTACCCCCTCTCCACCTCCCTCCTCTCTCATACTCAGAACTCAAAACCTCCCAAGAGCCAGGCCAGTGTGCCTTGGTGACACAGCCCAGAAGGCAGTAGGACAGACCTGGCTGAAATATCTCCGAGCTCTGTGTTTACTCTCGATGCTCCTTTCTGCTGCATGGCCTCAGATGACCTTTTTTCACTTCACATTCCCTTTATGATTCTGAGTTCCTCTGTCCAGTCCTCTCTGGTGCTCAGTCCCAGCTGAACTCCAGAGTTTGTTGCTAACACCAGCATCTAGCATTAGACTGGACAGACAGAAGGGGATCAATAAATCCCAATCCATCGGCTGACCTGAGTGTTGAGGACACTGCCTTCTTTGCCAGAAGTGCCAGTGGAAAGAGCACTGCTCATCACCCAACTTCAGGTCCTCATCACCTCTCTCTTGAATGATTGTACCTGTTCATTGTTCCTCTCATCTTTCTCCTTTCCAGTCACCCCTCCACACAGCCACCAAAATCATCTTCTAACAGCACAAATTTGGCCATGTTACTCTCTAGCTCAAGAAACTTCATTGGCTCCCTTTTACCTCTGGTAGGAAATAAAATAATTTTCCCTAGGAGAAAACACCTCAGTTTGTTATTTAAAGCCCTTCATTGTTTGGCTCCAACTACCCCTATAGTTTAATTTCCTATTATTCCCTGCTGTATACTCTAAAATAGACTATTTGCTGTTCCCTGAACTTGGCATTCTATATCTCTT
Organism: Vombatus ursinus; assembly: GCF_900497805.2. Lineage (NCBI taxonomy): Eukaryota > Metazoa > Chordata > Mammalia > Diprotodontia > Vombatidae > Vombatus > Vombatus ursinus. The sequence goes on along the minus strand of NW_020943070.1, from coordinate 5,090,810 downwards.
ACCTCCTTGCCTTTGCATGGGTTATCCCACATGCCTGGAATGCACTCCTTTCTCATCCCCTCTTAGGGTCCCTAGTTTTCTTCAAAGCTCATCTCAGGTGTCACCTCTGGTGAGAAGCTTCTCCTGTTCCCTCTCAGGTATTAGCCTCCCTCCCTCTTCAAATGATTTTGTATTTAATACTCTGTGTACATGCTGATTTCCCTGAGTAGAATATAAACTTCTTGAAGGCAGGAACTTTTTTTGTTTTCTTTGTAAATTGCCACACTTAACAAACGTTTCTTGGATTAGACAGGGATTGGGAGTCTGAAGAGCTGGTTCTCAGTCCTGACTCTGACTGCTTCTTGTTTCTTTTAAGTAATTCACTCCCTCTTTCTCAGCCTCAGTTTCTTTATTAGTGAACTAAGGAAGTTAGACTAGTGTCTAAATGTTTTTCTTTTGCTCATCCCTATCAGTAAAAATATTTTGAATGTACACTCTCCAATATATGTATGTTTGCTTATTTATAAATATGCAATTTTATATAATTTTAACTATATAAATTATATAACTAATCATTGTGTACATTATAATTGGTCAATTAACTATCATTAATTAGACTCTTGCTATGTGTCAGGCACTGGGCTAAGCTCTGAGGATACAAAGAAGGAAAAGAAAAAAAGTCCCTGCCCTCAGGGAGCTCACACGGGGGAGACAACATACAAACAAGATGTAGACAAGACAAGTCAGAGATGATTAGGAGAGGGAAAGGACTAGGAGTAAGGCTTCATGTAGAAGGTGAGGTTTTAATTGGGACTTGGAGGGTAGGAAGCCAAGATGAGGAGGGAGAACATTCCAGGCATGAAAGACAGAAAGAGAACATGCTTGGAAATATAAATTTTAAACATATTAAGAAAAAAATGAAATAATAATCAAACCTGTAGTCAGTAGAGATTCCTTGGAGTGTATGGAGTCTTGAAGTGACATGATCACAGCTGCCTATGTTTTAGGAGTGTTATTTTGGCTCCTGTATTGAGGATGGTTTGGGGAGGAGAGAGACTTGAGGCAGGGAAACCAGTCGGGAGGCTAGCGCAGTCCTCAGGGGCAGCTAGATGGCACAGTGGGTAGTATGTGGGGCATGGAACCAGGAAGGCCTGAATTCAAATCTTGTCTCAACACTGACTAGCTGTGTGAGCCTGGGCAAGTCACTTAGCCCTCTTTGTTTCAGTTTCTTCATCTGTAAAGTGAGCTGGAGAAGAAAATGGCAAACCACTTGAGTATCTTTGCCAAGAAAACCCCAAATGGGGTCACAGAAGAGTAGGACATGAGTGAAAAATGACTGAACTGAACAGTCATCAGGATGAGGGAAGATGAGGATCTGAACTAGGGTTGTGGCTGTAGGAATGGAAAGGAGGAAAAGATATTATGAAGGCTAAAATTACAAGATTTGGTAATTAATTGGCTACAGCACAAAGAACAAAGAATAAAGGTGAATAACCTTGGCAACTTGGAGGGATGGTGGCAAGGCAGCTAGGTGGCACAGTGGATGGTGGCACACTTAGCCTAGAGTTAGGAAGACCTGGGTTCAAATCTGACCTCAGACATGTACCAGTTGGGCAAGTCACTTAACCTCTGTTTACCTCAATTTCCTCATCTGTAAAATAGGGATAATAAGAGGACCTACAATCCCAGGATTGTTGTAAACATCAAATGAGATAATATTTTTAAAGCACTTAGCATAGTTCTTGGCACATAGTAGGTCCTTAATAAGTGCTTGCTTCCTTCTTTCCTTGGCAGAAATTAGAAAGTTCAGAAGAGAAGTGAATTTCTGAAGAAAGATCATATAATGAGATGTGCAATGCAGATTTCAGTGCATCTATATGTGCTCATCCTGTTTGGTCCCACCAAAAATATGAAATGGGTAGGGCAGCATTCTTACTCACCACCCTCATTACCCAGGAGCTCAAATTCCACTGAGGGTCACCTGCTGCAGCCATGAAGTGATGTGGGAGAGTGGTAGACAATGGGGTCAGGTAGGAATTTTACCTGTGTAGTTGCTTTTTTTTGGGTGATTGGGTTACTGTTATATTATAACCTTCTTGAGGTTATGATATCTAAAGCAGAAGGAGAAAGGTTGAAAATATAGGGCACTACCAACAGAGGGAGGGAGTATAGAGGGGAAGTGTTGGGTTATAATGGGTTAAGGTAGGGTGGGGTTGTGCTGGAGTCAGGTGCCACAAGAGACTATTCTAGGATCCTGAGATTTTAGACTTAGAATTGTGAAGATCCTTAGGGGCCAACATTATCATTTTACAGATGAGGAAACTGATGCTGAGAGAGGTGAAGGGCTTGCCCAGGGTCTTAAAGCTAGCAAGTATCTGAGGTGGGATTTGAACTCCAAGTCTTTCTGCCTCAAAGTCCAATGCCTTATCTGCCGTGCCACTCTTCCTCTATTGACTGGCTAGTGTGAGGAGAGTGGGATGAGATACAACCTCCTGCTCTTTGGTTGGTCACTCCTTGAGTCGATGCCATGGATGCGTGGCTATGCAGGCCTCTCCCCATTGGTAATCTCTAAGGTTCCTTCCAGCTGTAATTATTCAGAAATTTTGTGACTCGGTATTCAAATAATTTTATCTTATATGCCTTACAGAATCTAGTCTATTATAGAAGATAGCAAGCCTAATTTAATGAATCACAGGGGAAAACCAATCTCCTAATTTCCTGCCCACACTACATTTAACTGAATGACTCAGAACAATGAGGCCTATCCAATCAACCAATTTAGCAACTCAAGCAGATTTACCCAACTTCTTATCAAGTTAGGGGTTGGCTTGATGCTGAGAGCTGGGAACTGGAAAGGTATTTCTTCACGCTAACATACTCTGCCCCCTGCTGGCCAGTGTACTCTTGAGGTAATTGGTAGTCCTGGATTCATTAGATATGAACTGGAAGAGGCTTTATACATCAAAGGCCCACTCCTTACATTTTCAGATGAGGAGACTGATGACCAGAGAGATTAAGTGATATGCCCAAAGTCTTAGAACTAGTGAATAGTTAAGAGTTGAAATTTGAATTTATCTCCTTCGATTTCAAATCCAATGCTCTTTCCAATACATTGTACCTCATGAGTAAGAGAAAGAAATGACCAGGGTCTTTGTTTGGTCAATAAATTGTGAGGAAGCTTGGGAACATCACATGTTATCATTGGGACTAACTTACTCATCCATTCACTCAGCAAGTATTTATTAAGTATCTACTATATGTCAGGCACTGTGGATAAAAAGACCAAAATGAAATTGTCCCTTCCCTCAAGGACCTTGTAATTCTACTGGAAGAAGACAACATAAATGAATGAAGATAAGGCAGTCTAAAGTATACATAAAATCTCTTTGACCTAGAAATCAATCAATTAATCATTAAATATTTCCTAAGCATCTTCCATACTCCAGACACTGTGCTATCCATATACCTCAAGAAGGTAAAATATAGAAAGGAAGTCCCGTATACACCAAAATATTTCTAGCAGCATTTGTTTTATGGTAGCAAAGAACTGGAAACAAAATAGATGTCCTTGAAATGAGGAATGACAATATAAATTATGATAAGTGAATGGAATATTATTGTGCCATAAGAAACAATGAATATGATGGACCAATGCAAAGAAAAGAAGGTAGAACCAGGAAAACAACAGACACATTGACCACAACAATGTCAATGGAAAGAAAAAAAGTCAAAACCAAATGGTGTACAATTATAATGACCAAAGGCCCCCAAAGAAGAAATATGAAATTACACTTCTCTCTTTTCTTTGAAGAGGTGGGGAATGATGAGGGTGAAACATTGTACATAGTGTTGGATAAAGGGTAACTTTCTAGGGGGGATAAGAGTGGGATATACTGGGAAGTGAAGGCAAATAAAAGATATTGATAAAAATTATGTATGATACATGATTACATATATATAATTTCTCTATACAGAGATATGCAAATTGATTACATAGAGAGAAATGACATATGCAATGATATATTTATTTTTATTAATATTTTGTTTATACAAAAACAAATCTATCAGGGGAGAGAGAGAGAGAGAGAGAGAGAGAGAGAGAGAGAGAGATTGAGACTCTCCCCTTTCCATTTCCACTAAGGAAGTCTCGTGCTTTGGACCCACACACTGGCTCAGCCCTGAGGGAGCCTACCCTTTAATGAGAGGATTAGGTTTCCTTTTCTCATACTCTTTGTATCATTATATCCCCAAGGACAATTTACTTAAATCTTAGGTTTTGACTCATAACTAGAGCTACATAGTCATTGTATGATATGAATCAGCAATGGAACAGGTATTTCTTTCCTACAAGCAAAAGAAATATTAAACACAAATTACTCACAAACCTGTGCTGACAGAAAGATTTATAGTTGTGTTTGGTAAAGCATAGAATTACAGCTCTGCTCCTTTGGGTGGTGAATATATAAACCCCATTGGAACATAGAGGATTTTGCAGGACTGATGAATAGGCATTGCTTTATTTTAGCTGGCCTCTTTACCGCTACCCTACTGAGCCCATGTCAACTGGCCAACCAGTCCAGGGCTTGGCCTTTTCTTCTTGTTAGTGGTCATCTTCCCTGATGCAAAAGCTAGCTCTGCCACCAGCTCTCTCCCCACTAAAGAATCAGAATCCCCAGACCTCTCAACTCCCAAGGTTGTCTCCAAGCCTGGACATGTCCATCTCAAGATCACTGTTCGGTCACCTACTTTGGAAAGGAAACACAAAGCAGAAAAGGCAGCCAGGGTCCAGGTTCAAGTTCAGAGTTGAACTATTTTGGGGGTTAGTCATCTTTAGCCCGCACACTTCCATTGAGAGCGTCAGAGGGAACTCACGTGTTCCCCAGCTAGTAGGAGAAATTAAGATAGGCCACCCCCTTGAAAGGATCACTGGCTCATCCTGCCCAGTGGCCAATGAGGAGATGGTTTTGTCATCTCAATTTGAGTCCTTCAGCTCTGAGGCACACATTGCCAGAAGAGTCAGGGGCATTGTGATCTCTGAAGCACCTGAGCTCACATTCATTCATGAAGTGCCTACCCTATGCAAAAGCCAGGGGATACAGATGCTAGGGGTTTAAGAACTGCCTGGCATCTTGGGGTTTGTAGGCAGGGCAAATGTTTCCTGCTCAACCTGGTGAGCAATCATGGACTATTCAGCAGGAGTGGGGAACTTGCAGCCTCGAGGCCACATGTGACCCTCTAGGTCCTCAAGTGCAGCCCTTTGACCGAATCCAAACTTCACAAAACAAATCCAGAATGGGCTGCACTTGAGGGCCTAGGGGGCTACATGTGACCTTGAGGCCACAGATTCCCCACCCCTGGACTATTGGAAGGCAGAGTTGAGTCTTCCTGCCCTGGAGTTTAAAAAAAAAAGACACCTATAGTCTATGAGAGAGACTAAGGATGAGGGGACCTTAAAAGCTGAGCTAGAAAGCATTGGCAAGAAAGGGGCAACAGGCAAAAGGAGGAGGGGTAGGGCCGGGCTGCCAGCAGGGTCATTGGCCTCTTGGACCATCTTGGAGCAGAAGTTCCAAGAAAAGATTCAATCTTCTTTCAACTTCCCCAACCAATGCTTGTTCATTAAAAGAGACTATAAACATAATCTATTTGTTCCTTTGCCCTAGTGGTTCTGGCAGCCCATTCTTCCCTCCCCCCTGAAACCATAAGAAGGCTATAACTTAGTTAAAACTGGCTATTAAAGAAAATAAACAAACATAAATTTAAATTATTATAGACAAAAATCTGCCTAAATGTTAGGAATTGGCTGAAATTGTGGTCTGAGATTTTGTGATTAAATTCCTAACTTTTTATTTAATATAACATGAAGAAAACACCAGAAAAGGGGAGGCACCAGCATATTGAGCATAGACTAACCCCCCCCCCAAAAAAACCTAATGATTTTAAGAGGGTGTGGTTGATTAAGTCCCCAGGAGGGGGAGGTAGAGAGGAGAGGGCAGTGGCCTCTAGGCCAACTGCACCTGCCTTAGCAACAGGAAAACCCTACAAAGAGCCATTGTTGTATAAAAACAAACCAGAAGCGAGGCAGGGAATCTTTAGTCCAAAGGAGCTTACTTACATCCTCCTGGGGGGGGGGTGGGGTGGGGAGGAATGTAATTTGTAATCAGTCAACAAGCATTTATTAAGCACCTATTATCTACCAAGCATTATGCTAGGCTGCTCTTGAGGAACTTAGAATCTCTCTGGGGGAGACAAAATGTGCTTGTATAGATAGACACAAAATAGATACAGGCAAGCTCGGAGCTCAGGAAAGACTTCATGTAGAGCCAGGGCTCAGAACCTGGGGTCCATGGATCCCCCAAGGGAGCCCATGAACTTGCAATGGAAAAAATACAGCTTAGTTCAGTGAAATTGGTTTCTTTTATAATCCTATGCATTTCACTCGATGCATTTACAAACATGATTCTGAGAAGGGGTTCATGGGCTTCGCAACCCAATTGCCAAAGAAATCAATGGCATATATGCTATGGTGGAGCACTTGAGCTGAGCCCTGAAGGATGTTACAAAGTGATGATAGTCATCAGTTTGGAAGATACTGTAAGGTACTCCCAGTGTGGACATCATCTCCCTCAATCCTTCAGAGTAACTAGGAGAGGGGAAGGTGCCACCATTAAAGGGATCGTTAACTGTCATGGTCCTATACCTGCATTCAGCCTCCAGTAGGGATGGGGAACTGGGCTCAGGCATAGGGGTCAGGGGGGATCAGCTTAGGTCAAACATTCAGGTCCATCTCTCACATTTCCTGTAGGTGTATTCTTGGCCAAATCTTCTGAGAAGGGTGGGATGGAACCATGCTACAGTCACATAGTACGTGGCTCTTGTACATTTCTCCCACACTCCTTTCAAACTTCTTTTTTCCTATCTATGGCCTCACCATCCTTCTAAACAAACAAGTTCACATCCATTGAGTCATCCTTAACTCTTTCCTCTCCCTATATCAGGGGTTTCTAACTTGAGGTCCTTGAACTTTAAAAAATGTAGATAACTCTAGTATAATAAAATTGGTTTTCTTTATAATTTTATGTACTTGATTCAAAAACATGATTCTGAGAAGGGGTCCATAAGCTTCACTAGACAAAAATGGTTTAGAATCTGTATCTAGTTAACTGCTAGGTCTTGTTATCCTGACATCTCTAAGCATCTGACCTCCTTTCTCCATTCACTCCACTTACCAGTCAATAAGCATTTGTTAAGAGCTTACTGTGTGTCAGGTTCTGTGCCAAATGCTGGGAATACAAAGAAAGGCAAAAAATGTAGTCTTAATCACTCTAGTTCAGGTCCCCATTAGCTCTCACTTGGAAGATTGTAATTGTCTCCCAATTATCTCCAGTCTCTGGCTTCTTCAATCCATCCTCCAAGCTGCTGCCATATGGATATCGTAAAAATAGCGACCTGACCTTGTCACCCTCCATCCCTGACTCAGAAATTTTCACTGGCTCCCAATTACCACTAATATAAAAATACAAACCCATCTTTCTGGGTGGGCTTTCAATCCCACTCCACCTAGAGCTCCATCTCCATCTCTCCATCCATGATCCTATGCAACGAACTGATCAGGAGTTGGGAGCACAAATCAGTGTAGGGTAAGAAAAATACCATGAGATGTGAAGAATCGGGTAATGGCCTATTGCTGCCATGGGTATGATGGATTAACATGTGTTATTTCCCCCATCTAGTTCCTTTCATTGACCTACCCTTGCAAGAGCTTTCCCTTCCTTCCCAGGATAAGTGGGTTTGCTCCTCTAAGCTCACCAATGGGAGGCCAATGGAGTAGGAGCTCTGGATGTCTGGGGTTTAGGGGTGGGACTGGTCAAACCTAGGCTTGCCTCATTCTATGCCTAGCGCAAGTTTTTGCTTTTAAAACAGGAGCCAGGAAATAAACTTTTGGGGAAAGAACCTTGGCACTAAGAGACCTGGGTTTCAGTCCCAGTTCAGCCACCCAACTGCTGTGTGGTGTTGGGCAAATGTTTCTTGGTTTCAATTTCCTTGTATGTGAAATATGGCAGTTGGACTAGATCATCTTTCTAGGCGGTCCCTTCCAGCTCAAATAATTTATGAATCTGACTGACTGCCTGTGTAAACACATCTGTAGTGGCACTTCCCCAAATTGTGGGTGAAGGGGAGGGCTTGAGGAAACCAACCTTAGAGAAGCAGGAAGGGCCCCAAAGAGCTTTAGGGCTTCTGGGATTTACAGAAATCGTGCCAGTGGGGCCTGGATGCAAAGTGGGGTTGGTCAGGAGGTATTTCCCAGATTTCTTAGGTCTCTGGATACCCTGGGGATCCCCAGACAGAACTAAAGAGCCCTGGGGAATCCCAGAGCTCACACAGACCAAGAAGGCAACCAGAAGAAAGTGAGAGGTTGGCCTCCAGCTGGCAGCCTGAGTCTCCCAGGCCTTGTTGTTCTCCAGCTTCTTCCCCTGACCGTCCAAAGCCATGTCTCTGCCCAGACAACTTCGAGAAGGGAGGTAAGTGGACAAGGACCTCAAGCACAGCCTCTGACCTTGTCCTTTAGGTAGGAGTCCCCTTCCATCCCCTGAAGGTCCTTTGTAGTGAGCTTCCTGTCACTCTGGTGGAGGGACTGATGGCAAAGCTAGGGAAGACCAGGTTGAGTCAGAGCCCATCTGGTAAATGAGGACTTCTGGTAAGTTTTCTTTGAAGATAGAAACTGCCTTCTGATGCACTGATCACAGAAAGAAGTGAAGATTGGCTTGTCTGGCTTTCTCATTTGAGGAAACTAATGCTTAGAGCAAGAAGTGACCTGTCAATGGTCACATAGTAAGAGGCAGACTCAGGTCTTCTGGGTCCAAATCCAATGCAAGGTCAAAGGCTGGGCACTTACTGTGTGCCCAGCCCTGAACTAGACCTTCAGATCTAAGGGATGGTCCACAACAGCTTTAAGACTTTCCTCCCAACAGCCCTATGAGGTGGTGATGACGGGCGGTCATAGTAATGATGATAACGATATTGGCCCATGTCATTGGTTGCAGAACATTAAACATAGCGATTGTCTCTGGAGTCTTTGCTGTCTGAATGTCATTGAACAAGGTGATGAGGTAATAACAAAAAGAAATAAAGTAGCGATTTGATCCACAGGCACAATGAGAAGCCGACCATTAAATGTACCAGAGTAACAGCAAGATTGAGACTTGACCGTGACCATTTCTTTCTGAAATCCATTGGAAAACTTGGGGAATTATTGGTTTTTAATAATAATAGTTAGCATTTACACTTCAAGGTTTGCAAAAATATGTTATGTAAATTAATTTATTTATATTTCGAACTGAAACAATGAAAAGATCATTTCCATACAGTCAGCAGAACTCAAAAAAGGAGTCTTATATGAAACACTGACTCTCCACTTCATAAAACTTGTTCTAAATTCTACATGTTACTTTTGCAACTGTACTGCTAGCTGTTCTTTCTGAATTTCCTTCTGTTCTCTTCTGTGCATTTAAAAAAAATCTTACAATGGCCCTCTTTTTTTGTTACATCAGAATTGCTAACCCTCCCTTTACTTCCCAATTAAAAGCTCAGAGAAAGAAAGAAAAACCTGCTTATAATAAATATGCATAACCAAGCAAAATGAATCCACACAGTGGCTATGTCAAAAATGTGACCCTGCACCTTGTGTCCATCTTCTCTCTGTCAGGATGTGGGTAATATGCTTTGTAATAGGTCTTCTGGAGAGATAGTTTCTCATTGCTTTCATCAGATTCTTTTCTCATCCCTTCAAACCCTCAAAACAGAACCAATTCTACTTCCCCAGGACCTCTATTTTTCCTCAATAACCTTCAAAGACATCATGATTCTGAAGGAATACCTGTTTCACTTTCCCCTATTAGAACATTAGCACTATGTTATAATATAACTCTTTCTAATTTGTTCAAATAAATTTGGCTTTCTAGGTTCCTTTGGACTCTTATGTTTGTGTTTCAAAATTCCTCATCAGCTCTCATCTTTTCATCAGAAATACTTCTAAGTCCTCTATTCCCTTCCCCTTTTAGAGGATTATACTTAGCTTTGTAAGGTATGCTATTCTTAGTTGTAAGCCTTTATCTTTTGTCATTTAGAATACTGTATTCCAAGATCTCCTCTGATGTTCAGCAGAAGCTGCCACATCTTGCATAATCCTGACTGTAGTTCCTTGGTACTTGAACTGTTTTTCCCCTGGATGCTTGAAATAATTTTTCTTTGACATAGGAGCTCTGGAGTTTGGCTAACATTCCTAGAAATGTTTCTTCTGGAGATCTTTTCAGAAGGATATTTTTTCTCTCTTTCCTTTACTCTCAGGTGAAGTCAGCTACTATGGTTTCTTATTGGATTCCTTCATGGTTGTCTAGTCTAGTCTGAACTTCAGGATTTTGCTGGAGTGGGTATGTGGAAGCTGAGTGGTCTGTCTCCCATTCAGCTGGTTATCTTGACTGGAAGCCTGCAAAGCACTTTGTATGCATTGGACATCACACCCATGCTGTGAAGATGGGACTTTGTTTTCTCCCCATTTTACAGATGAGAAAACTGAGGCTGAGATGTGCAGTCAGAGAACTTGGGTTTGAATCTTTCCCCTGCACTTTCCTATCCATGTGATTCTTGGGGCAAATCATTTCACTTCCCCAGGTCTCAGTTTCCTTATCTGCAAAAAGACTATATGACTGCAGTCCCTTCCAGCTCTAAATCTATGATTTCATGACTTAGGATCATACCATAAGGGTGACATTACAATCTGTGCCATTTCTCCAACTCTGATTCTTTGACCCCATGGGTTCTTTCCCTTGTGTGTCCTCACAAACTTGTGTTGTGAGTTATGTCTATTAGGCACACATCCCCAAGGCTGTAGGAGCTCTTTGGGGAGGGGGTACTGGAGAGAACAAATGGTGTCTACCCACATGGTTACAATCTAATTTTTGGGGAGGAAACAAGACACCCACACCTGGAATGAAATAATTGCTGAGCTGCTCAGCAGTGGCTACAAGTTCAAGGAGAAAACTGGAGGAGGGGGGGTTCCCTAGAGCCAGGAGGAGTTGGCTCCCTCAAGGAGAACAGAGATCTTTTAAGCAGCCAGATTCATTGGTCTTTGAGAGCATCCCTCCTTTCAAGGCCTCCTCCCCTCCTGACTTGTCTGGTGTGGAAAGGGCCCTAGATAATGAGCAGGTCAGGGTCCATGACTTTCTGCCTTCGTGACTTTGGACAAGTCACTGTAACTCTCTGGGTTTCCACTTCTTCATCTGTCCAGTGAAGAAGTGACTTCTAAGGGCCCTTCCAAGTCACAACCCTAGGAGTCTGGTACTCTTGTTAGACTAGAAAAATCACATTTAGATAAATGAATGCATGAATTTATTAAGTGGTTTTTAAGTCCTGAGCACTGTGCTAAGGACTGGATATACAAATACAAAAAGCGGGACTGTTCTTGCCCTCAAGGAGCTTACATTCTACTAAGAAGAGACAAAGCATAAAGGGAAGTGGGGGCTAGGGAGGGATATTCTGTTGAGAAAAATTGTGGGGATGGTGAGTGGAGCCATGAGGGAGTAGGTTCACACACACACACACACACACACACACACATACACACACGCACCCATACACACACATATACACACACATGCACACATGCACTCATGCACACTTTGGGAATAAAAGCTCATTTCATCAAAGTATGACATATGTTTTCTTAAAGAAGAAGTGAACCTCTGTTTTTTCTTGGGGGTGATCTGGGTGCCATCTGGGTCAGGAACTACTTTACTCTTGTGGGAAGTTAGACCTGTCTCTCAAATTTCATTATCTTTCAATTTTTGTAATCCTTCCAGTCAGGGTAGATGGAGCTCTGACACTGATCAACTGTGTGACCCCAGGCAGGTTGCTTATTTATTCTGCCTTTCATGGAATCATAGACTAGAAGAGAGCTCAGAGGTCATCATCTAGCTCACCCTTGCCCCACCCCCCACCATCTCCACAATCAGTTTCCTTAATGAGAGAGGCAGTGGGATTGATAGAAAACTGGTCTTGGATTGAGGAAGACCTTCTCTGACACATACCATCAGTGTGACCTTGGGCAAGTCACTTAACCTTTGAGTTTCCTTAAATGTAAAATGAGGTTAGGTTTGCTGGACTCCAGCATCTCTTCCAACCCTGGATCTCTGGTCCTACGACTCTGGGCAGATCACTGGACTTCTCAGAGCCCCAGGCAACTCTCTAGGACCAAAACTGCACAGTAGGAGCTGACCTACCTTGGTAGAGGGATTTCTCTCCGTGGGAGAGACCTCCTCCCCCTTTCGCTAATGAAAGCAGAGGCCTGGACCAAAGAATCCTCCTCGGCCTCTTCCTCCCCCTCCTCTTCCTTTTCCTCTTCCTCCACATTTCAGATTTCTGCAGTGCTTAAAGATTTCTCAAAGAGCTTTCTTCATAGTCACCTGCCATTTAAGGGCCTCTACACATTGGTTCCTACCTATATTTGCACTTTTTTCATGTCACTCCCATTCACATTTTCCTTCCAGCCAAACAGTCTGATTTGTTGCTCCCCAAACTTGGCGTTCCGTTTCCCTCATCCATGCCTTTGCATAGGCCGTGCCCTCCACCTGGAGTGCCCTCCCACCGTACCTCCACCTCTTAGTCCCAATGGTTCCTTTGAGTGTCAGCTCAGGTGCCTCTTCTTCCATTCTGCCTTCTTTGATCCCCCAAATCTCCTCAGCTAATCCTAGAACATTCTGTCAGATTCTTACTCCTCTCCCCTTCACTGAATATTTTATGTTAAACTTATCTGAGAGCCCCTCCGTAGAATGGAAGCTTTTTAAGAACAAGGGTGGTTTTGTTTCTGTCTCCTTATCCCCAGTGCTTCACATTTGTTAAATTCACACTAAAAAACTGTGGAATAGAAGTGTACCCCATGAGGCAGGTATGTAGCTATTATTATCCCCATTTTATAGATGTGGAAACTGAGGTGCAGTGTCTCCACCAGGGTTGCACAGTCAGTATGTGTCAGAGCTGAATCAAACCCAGGTTCTCTCCTGACTCCAAGCACAAGGCTCTTTCTGCTTAGAAGACAGTAAGATATAGCATTCCAGGGGAATCCCCCTTCATCCAGAAACAGAGCAACCCAGATCTTAAGTCACTTGAAATTTCAGTCCTGTGCAATGAACATTGATCTTTATAATCACAATTCCTACGTCCTTCAAGATTTTGAAAGGCCTCCTGAATCACAGAGGAAAATTCAATTAAGTTCAATGGACTTTAGTATTAAAGAATTATTATTAATTCAATTGAATTCTTAACCAGAATATTCAATGAACTATAACATGATCTTTCTGGACCTCAGTTTCTGTAAATGGAGGGGGGTTGGATTAGATGATCTCTAACATCCTTTCCATTTCTGACATTTCATTTTCTAAGGTCCCTCCAAGCTCTGCCGTTCCCTGTTCTGAGGCCCCTCCTAGCTCTGGCTTTCCCTGTTTTAAGCCTCCTCTCAGTCCTGACCTTCCCTGTTATAACATTCTCTGTTAGAGCAGCTCTCTCAGTTCTGATGGTCTGTGATTCTAATAAAATATAGATTCGGGTGAGTATCACACCCGTAGCTACTTCTTACTCCTGGTGTAGCTCACCGTGCACCTTATTTTATCTGCCCGTTGTAGTGTAAGCTCTCCTGGGGCATTGAGTATCTTCTTTGTCCTTGTATCTCCCACACCTACAGTAGGTGCCCAGAAAATGCTGCTTGAATGAATTTGAGTCTCTGGATATTTCTAACCCCCCGTCAGGGTTCTCTAAGGATCTCTGGCCTCATGACCCTGATGACCTTTTCTCTTCCCCAGTGACTTTGATCAGCTCCCAGATGATGTGCCTATATCAGCCAACATTGCTGACATCGAAGAGAAGAGGGGCTTCACCAGCCACTTTGTAAGAGACACTCTTGCACTGCTGACCCAGGGCATCCAGCCTGCTCCGGGCAGGGCGGGGGACGGGGAGGGGGGCGATGGGGACCAGCTCCTGCATCACCGATGAAGCCTATGGTCCTCCAAAGCCCTTTCTGTCAGGCTTGATCTGAACAGGGGGCACAGAGAATCCTTCCATTTGCCAATGACCCCAACTCAAACACAATTCATCCTTCTGGTGCCCACCCCCTCCCCCACTCAAACACAATTTACCCTTCCAGTGTCCACCCCCTCCCACCCCTCTGCATTCTGGAGATGAATGAAGTTTATCAGATACAGTAACCAAAGAAAGCTAAGATGGTGATGGCTGATAATGGCTTCGTGTATCTTCACCTTGGAAATCATAGATTTAGAGATGTTAAGGACAGGGACTAGCTCATCTAACCTTGTTTTACAGAAGAGGAAATTGAGTCTCAGAGAGGGGCAGTAATTTGTCCAAGGTCACACAGCAAATAGCACAAAGAGAACTCGAATCCAGATCTCCCTACTCTAAATCCAGCACTTCACATTGCCGTGGCTGACAGATCTACATGTTAGTAAACCATAAAGAGCTCAGTTCAGGGACTGAACTACTAGATGATTTCAGATGCAGTAACCAGTTTATGGGGGAAGAAACAAGTTAATTAATCAATCAGCAAAAATGCTGTGCTTGGCACTGGGCAGGCAAAGACAAAAGAGATAGTGGATGCCCTCAGTTAACAAAGGCGACCCCTTGTGCACGAAGAAGTATATTCAGAATAAATACATAAATATAAAGTGATTTGTTGAAGGGAATGCACTCACAGTTTGGGGAGGCAAATAGGAAAAGTCCAATGTAAAAGGTGATGCTTGAACAGAGGAAACCAGGGATTCTAAAAAGTGGAGTTGAGGAGGGAGGGCATTCCAGGCATGGCGACAGGGAAGCCTGTGCAAAGGTATGGAGGTGGGAAATGACGTATTATATGCAAGGAACACTCATAAGGACAATTTGGTCATGTGACTTACACCCCAGTCCCACAGAATCACAGAATTTAACCATCTCCGGGACAGGAGAAAGAACAATGAATTTGGAGTCTACCTCACTTCGTGTGTGACCTTGGGCAAATTACTTAATCGCTCTGCGCCTCCGTAAAATGAAGAGGTTGACCTAGTTTCCTCTGAGTACTCTTTTAGCCCCAAGTCTTTGATCCTCAGACCCTCCTCTGCTCTGTCTTCTGGGCTGCCTCTCCCGTGGCCTCTGGACCAGCCTCTGAAACTTTGTCCCTCCTCAGGTGTTTGTCATTGAGGTGAAGACGAAAGGGGGAGCCAAGTACCTCATTTACCGCAGATACCGCCAATTCTATGCCCTACAGATCAAACTGGAGGAGAGGTTTGGGCCTGAGAGCAAGACGGCCCCCTTTGCCTGCACCCTCCCTACACTGCCAGGTAGGCTCCGCCCCCTTTGCCTGCACCCTCCCTACACTGCCAGGTAGGCCCCGCCCCCTTTGCCTGCACCCTCCCTACACTCCAGGTAGGCCCCGCCCCCTTTGCCTGCACCCTCCCTATGCAGCCAGGTAGGCTATTGAGGGCTCTCGTCCTACCTTTGAGCAGTGAGTTCATCCCTTCCCTCTCCTGGCTGCCCCAGCCTCCCTCTGTCCTTTTAGGGTAGAATAAAGGTTTGGGGACAGGAAGGGAACCCTCTCCTGAGTGAGTCTGTGATTCCCTTGATCTGGGAGTCTTGTTTTTCAGATTGTTCTTCTGGCCACCAGAGCATTCCTGTTGTAGTCAGTTAGGGAGAATGCTGTGCCGGGAATCTGGGGACCTGGGTTCTAGTTCTAGCTCGACTCAGGGCTCTCACATGGGATGACCTTAGATGTGATCTGTTTGTTTTTTTGAGAGCAGAAATGAAGAGAGGGAAGAGGGAGTTGTAGAATTGGAGGGTGTCAAGTTGTAGCAAAGAAATACTCCCTAATGATGAGAGCTTTACTTGGGTGGTTTTGAGAGGTAGTGAGATGCCCATCACTGAAGGTCTTCAAGTAAGAGCCTGAATGACTGCTCTCTGGGGATGCTAACCCAAAGTAGAGTGGATTGCCTTGGGAAGTAATGAGTTTCCTCTAATTGGAGGTCCTCAGCAGAGGCTGGTGCCCACTTGTCAAGGACTACATAGCCTCTGGGGTCTCTTATAAATCTGAGATTCTGGAATTCTGTGTTTTTGTGATGCACTATGCTGCAGCCCCGGGCAAATCACTCTCCTTGTCTGGGCTTGCTTCTCCAGCTGTAGAATGAGTAGATTAGCGTCAAATGGTGTCTAAGGTCTAGAGAGATGGCATTTTCTATCTATGGATCTTAGACTATTAAAAAAAGAAGTTATTGCTTCTCTTTTTTGGAATATCTCTAATAGTTCCACTCCCTCCATCCACAAGAAACAGGACACTCATCTGCAACAAAGAAATATGGATAAAATAAATCGACACATTGGCCCTGCCCAATAATGTATGCCTCGTTCCTCACCTGTAGTCCACCACCTCTCCACTAAGAGGCAGACCTGTCAGTCTTCTAGAGTTGCCGTTGGTTACTAGTGATTGATTAGAGTTCTGACATCTTTAATAAGTATTCCCTTCTTTCACCTTACTCTGATGCACTAATCATTTCTCTCTCCTGCAGCTAAGGTTTACGTTGGTGTCAAGCAGGAAATCGCTGAGAGCCGGATTCCAGCCCTCAACTACTATATGAAGGTACTTCTGAGCATAGGCAAAAGGGGCGGTTCAGGTCCTGGCTTGGCAAGCAGTGCCCCAAGGGGCTGGTGCAATAGCAGCTCCGACTCCATCAGTCCCCGGGCCATTCAACTCTCCCCTTGGCACAGGAACGAAGGAGTCTCTGTTTCAGATCTTAGGACTCCGTCTGTCCTATCCAAGCACAATGAGTGCTCCAGAACCTCTCTCAGTAACCCCTTTGGGTTGATTCTCAAGCGGTGGGGATGGAGAGTATAGAATCATACATGGTGTCTTGCTTTTTGTATCAGGGAATATTCATTTGCTTTCATTTGGGAGAGTAGTAGAGAGAATGCTTTCATCTCTCTTTTTTTTTTTTCAATTCAATAAATATTTATAAAACACGTATATGTGCCAGGAGCTGTGCTAAGTACTAGGGATACAAAAAGAGGCAAAAGACATTCCTTGTCCTCAAGGAGCTTACAATCTAATAGGGGACACATCGTGTAAACAAGTATATGCAAACTATATAATGAATAAATAGGAAATTATTGACAGAGGGAATACACTGGAACTGGGTTAGGGAAGAATGCTTTCACCTCTGATGCCTGCTCTGAGGCTGCTGAGTGTCTAAGAGGATAGAGCAGTGGGCTGGAATTCAGGAAGGTCTGAGTTCAAATCCAGCCTCAGATACTTACTAGCTGTGTGACCCTAGGCCAGTGACTTAACCTCTGTTTGCCTCAGTTTCCTACTCTGTAAAATAAGGATCATAGTAGCACCTATCTTCCAGGGTTGCTGTCAGGATCAAAGGAGATTGTAAAGCATTTAGCACACTGCCTGGCATGTGGTAAGAGCAATATAAATGTTGGCATTTATTATTATTGTTACTATTACTATAAATGTTGTGACCCCGGGCAAGTCACTTAATTTCCATCTGCCTCAATTTTTTCAACTGTAAAGTGAGGATAATAACAGTACTTATCTCCCAGGATTGTTGTGAGATGATATTTGTAACGCATTTAGCACAGTGCCTGGTACATAGTAGGTGCTTGATAAATGTTTATTTCTTCCTTTCTTACCAATGTGACTTAAGTCATTTAATATCTCTCAGACTCATTTTTTCATCTGTAAAATGAGAGAGTTGGATTACATAGCCTTGAGGTCTCCTCCCAGCTCAGAATCTCTGATCTGAAATCTTTTTCCCTCTCTGGGCCTGTTTCCTTTTTTTTTTTGTAAAATGAGGGTTTTGAACTTGAGGTCCCCTATGCCTGGACCAGCATTATTTCCACTACGCCATAGTCAGAAGAAGGCAGGGTGATGTGATGGAAAGAGCTGTGTGACCTTCAGTAAGTTGCTTAACCTCTCTGAATCCCATTTACCTCATATACAAAACAGAGATGATACTTCCTACTTGCTTGGACTACCTACTTGCCTCAATTCAACAAGCTATGTCCAAGGTCTTGTGCCAAGTGCTGGGGACAAAAAGGACCACAGCCCAACCCACCAGTCTCTGCCCTCAAGTTGACATTTTACTGTGGGATTATAGTCTATGATTAGTTAATCTGAGAGGAAGCATTGACACCTAATGGGATCAGCAGAGGCTGCCTGTAGGAGGTGGCACTTGGATGGAACCTTGAGTGACACTGAGGATTCTAATGGGAAGAAGGAAAAAGAGAGCATGCCAGGCATAGGGTACAGCCTGAACAGTAACCCAGAGGTGGGAGATGGTGAGTTTATGAAACTGCACACAAAAGCCAGATGGACTAGTATACATAAAGTATATGAAGGGGAGTGATATGAAATAATTCTGGAAGGATAGACTGGAGCCAGATGGAGGGCCTTTAAATATGGCAGCAACAGTCATAATAGCTCAAGTTTAAAGAATCCTTTAAGGTTTGCAAAGTGCTTTACTTGTTGGCAACTACCCTACAAAATAGGTACTATTATTAGCTCCATTTTACAGAGGAGGAAACTGAGACAGATGGCGGTTGGTTAACTTTCTCATGGTCACAAAGCCAGTAAGTGGCTAAGGCAGGATCTGAATGCAGATTTTCTTGACTTCAAGTCCAAAACTCTATCCACTGCACCACCTAGTAAACGACAAACAGGACATTCATATCGTAGAGTCCATAGGGAGCCATTTAAGATTCTTGAAGAGGAGAGTGACATGATGGGACCTACAATCTAGGAAAATCACTTTGACAACTGTGTGGAAGATGAATTGGAGCTAGCCAGAGACTTAAGGCATGGAAAGCAATGAGGAAGCTGTTGCAATAGTCCAGGCTAGAAGGGATGAGAGCCGGAGCTGGGATGATAATCATGTGAATGAAGAGATGGGGACAGATAGGAGAGATATTGTGGTACTAGATCTAGGTAGCTAGATGGCAGAGTAGACTGAAGGGCAGAAAGACCTGAGTGCGCATTTTGCAGCAGATACTTACCAGCTGTGAGACCTGGACACTTCACGTAATCTCTCTTAGCCTCAGTTTCCTTATCTGTAAAATGGAGTAGCACTGATCTCCCCAGGTTGTGGTGAGGATGAGTTGAAATGTCATGTCAAATACTCTGCCAACTATAAAGTGCTGGGCTCTCTTTAGTTAGTAAATGCTAGCTCTTATTATTATTATTAGAACTGACAACTTTTGGTAGTTAACGAGGTGCTTCAGGGTGAGGGAGAGGGCAGAGGCAGAGAAGACTTTGAGGGGCTGAACCTGGGAGTCTGGGAACCTGTGAGCAGAGGTACAGAAATAAGGAAGTTGGAAGAAGAAAAGGTCTAAAGGGGAAGTTACCTTCATACCGGCCTCAGGATGAACACATCCAGGATGGTTTTTTTGCATCAAATTTCATTTTTAAAATGCAATTGACATTACACCACTTAGTTCTCTTTTCAGCCTAAGTCCGAAGGGCTGGTTAGTGTAAGGCCAGAATGAGAACTGGCTGGGAGTCCATTTCCCACTCAGACACTCAGGGTGTGAGGGGTAGAGGAGAAGAATCTTTGGGGTCCTACCCTGGAGTGCACCCCAGCTGGGAAGACAAAATGACAAAGGGAAGTAACTAGAGGGCAAACTGACAGCTTTGGAGAAGACCTGAAGATGAGGGAAAAGAGAGAAGGGTGGACTTCAAGGACCCTCCCAGCTCTTGATGATGATTCTGTGAAGGAGGTAGAACTGTTGATTGGAGTTTTGGCAATGAAGGAAAATGTCCTGGAGGGTGGGGGTGTCAGGTCACTCTGCGATGAAGGACCAGAGTAGGACCCTACACCTAGATCTAGCCATCTAGTCTACTGCTCTCATTTCATAGGGGAAACTGAGGCTCATGGGAGTTGCCCAAGGTCACACATAGAATCATACTTCTAGATCTGGAAGGAATCTTATCAGCCAACTGGTCTGTCTCCATCATCTTAGAGATGAGGAAACTGAGTGACTTAACCAAGGTCCTATATAGATCTTAGATCTTAGGTCTATGTCTAAAAGGGACCTCAGAGGTCCTCTGGTCCATCTCCCCCATTTTATAGATGAGGAAAGTGAAGGCCATGAAGGTAAAGTGGTTTTTCAAAATCCCTCCAGTATTAAATGTCAGAAACATCAGTCTTTTTGGCTGATCAATGGGATTTCCATTGTATCATGTTTCTATCTTCATAACAGCCCAGAGCTTGATTGCATATCTGTTGTCTCAGGCCACACGCAGGTAAATTCAGACACTCGTCATGAGATTGGCCACGGGGTGGGGGTGGTGAAGGACATTTAGGCCATGATAACTCTCAGAGACCAACCGCCTGGTAAGTGTTAAACAAGCTGTGATCAGACCCAGTGGAGGGAATGTCTTCATCCCCCAAATCACAGATCCTTGAAGTATTAAGTAAAAATTCCTTCTAATAAGCCCATCATCATTTCCTCTTATTCATCGACGTAGATGTGATTTTCTGGTATCATGTCCCAGGGTCATGGTGATTAGCACAGTTTGAAGCTTGTAGAAATAATGAAAAAGAAAGAAACCCACAGAGAGATCCGAAGAGACTCTGATCAGCTCTAAGCCTGGAGGAGAAAGCCTCACTCCACACCCCCTTACCACCATAATGAGAATGTTTTCTGAGGATTCGCTCAAGGACTTAGCAGGAGGGGCTGATGGAACCAGTCCTTCCTCTATCACCTTTGCTTTTCTCCTCTGGTAATGGTGGGGATGACAATCTTCTATTTCTGACTCCATACAATTAGTGCTGGAAATAACCACCTGCCTGCCTAGTGTTTGATCATTTGTCTATTTCCAGTCACCTCCAAAATATTAGTTGAGCGTCTATGACCTTCCAGTCTCTACTCCAGCTGCTATTTCAGGTCCAAAAATGAACAGAGGATGGGGATGCTTCACTCACAAGGACATCAGTTTGGGACTAGAGCCAGTACAAAGCAGGGGAGCCAGAGGATGTGAAGATGAGTCCTTGAAGTCATGTCATTTTCATGGATCTCAGTTTTCTCATCTGTAAAATGGGAGGGCCATACTAGCTGACCTCTAGGGTCCTTTCTAGTTCTGGATCTATGATCTTAGATAAGAGGGGGAGGGGATTTGCCCAAAGACCCACAATTAGCCAATTGCAATCTGTGCACCAGGCTGGAGATACAAAGAAAGGCAAAAATACAACCCCTGCTCTCTGGAAGCTCACAGTATAATGAGGGAGATAACAAGCCAAGCCAGCAACTATATGCAGACAAGATGTAGACAGGATAAATAGGAGATAATCAGGAGAGGGAAGGCATCAAAAGTCAGCTGGGATGAAAACCCAAAAGCTCTCTCTCTCTCACCAAAGGATTATAGATTTAATGCTAGAAAGAATCTTAGAGGTTTCCTAGTCCAAATCTCTCATTTTACAGACAAGGAAACTGAGGACTAGAGAGGCAAAGGGACTTTCCCAACAAATAGTAAGTTTCAGAGTCAGAATTTGAATTCAGGTCCTGCAAATCCAAATTGAGTGATCTTTCCACAGTACCACTCTCTTGCCACTCTACCAGACCACCTCAAACTCTCGACACACTGGGACCCAAAGATTGCGACCCTGACCTTCTATGGGTATGGGATTTTGGTTGGGTAAGCTAGGGGTCCAGGACAGATTGTAGCTGTTCCCTGTGTCCAGGTCCTAAAGGAGGGAAAGTGTGAGCTTCAACAGTGATGGCGTTGCTGCTCCAGCAGGGGTCACTGTAACAACAGCAAATACAAAGCAAATCTGCATCAGACTGTGAAATACTAATTTGTAATTAAAATGCATGAATCCAAATATTGTCGCTTGGAGCTTAGGGCGCTAAATGTTTAAAGCTTATGTTAGCAGTTTCCCTGCATTTTGAGTTGTATGACCTGTGTGACCTTGGGCCAATCACTTAGTTTTTCTGGGTGTCACTGTGGGGTACAGTGGAAAGAATGCTGGAGTAGTTTGCTATTTCCTTCTCCAGCTCATTTTACAGATGAGGAACTGAGGCAAACTGGGTTAAGTGACTTGCCCAGGGTCACACAGCTAGTCTGAGATTGAATTTGAACTCAGGAAGATGAGTCTTCCCGATTTAAAGCCCAGTGCTCTATGCACTATGGCGCCACCTAGCTCCCTCACTATTATTATCTCCCTTCTATAGCTGAGGGAACCAAGGAAGGCAGAAGTTAAGTGACTTGTCTAGGGTCACACAGCTAAGTGTCTGAAGCAGGCCTTCCTGACTCCAGGCCTGGAGCTCTATCCACTGAGCTACCTAGCAAGAAATGCTTATAGAAGGGCTCAGGTTGAAAAGGAGCTGGGATGTGTTAGGGAAGATAAAGCCCAGAAAAGGGAAAAGCCAGAATTCGAATTTAGATCTTTTGACTCCTAATGGAGTGCTTTTTCCACTATCAGTATGGATCCCTTTTGTAGGTAGTGTGATTTTGTCCCTGCCTTTCAAAGCAGACACCCTCCTTTTGTATAGCGTCTGTCATCCAGTGTATTAGCCACATACTCCCTTTGTTGGGGGAAGAAGGATCTGGGTGAGGAGGCTGAGACATTTCAAGGGGACTGTTTGGGACTTTCTCTGTGCCTCCTTTAACACCCCCTCTTCCTTTTCCAAACACAGAAACTTCTCAGCCTGCCTCCTTGGGTACTGATGGATGAAGACGTTCGGATCTTTTTCTACCAGTCTTCCTATGATTCTGAGCAAATCCCCCAGGCATTAAGAAGGCTCAGGCCTCGGACCCGGAAAGTGTGAGTGGCAAACCCTCTCTGGCTTCTAGCTCCTTAGATCAGGGCTGGGTCTCTGAAGGGGTGGAGACACCCTCATTGCCAGCATTAGAGTCACTCTTCAGGGCTCAGTCTATCTCCAGAAGGCTCCTGTTAGAGCATCACTCCCCGGGGAAGCCCTTTTCCATGTTGTTGTTCGTCCTTCCTTCTCAAAGAGGACCAATGACATCACATTCTGTGGGTGGGACGAGGGGAGGTCTGTCCCATTTACACTACCTCCCTTTTGGAGAAAGGTCTTGGTTTTGTCTATTCTATGGGGAGCACACAATGTGGAAATTTATCTCTTTAATAATAATAACAGCACTTTCAAGTTTGCAAATATTTTCTCATTTTATCTTCATAACAACCCTGGAAGATAGGTTATATTGTCATTTCTATTTTAGAGATGAGGAAACTGAGGAAGACAGAATAAATGACTTGCCCAGGGTCATACAGCTTGTGCCTGAGGTCAGATTTGAACTCAGGTCTTCTTAACTCTAGGTCAAGAAAGCTCAATCCACCGTTTCTCCAAGCTGCCTCACTGATGCAAAGTAGCAATTTATTTATAATTTATGGTCTCTAGGAGTAACCTGGAGGTGCTGAAAAGTAAAGGCACTTGTCCAGAGTCATACAGCCACTGCGTGTCAAAGTGGCACTTGGGATGACATCTTTCTGACTCAAAGGCTGGCTGTTTTTCCACTTGTGGTTCACAAACATCTTAACCTCAGAGATTCCTTTACACGCTTAAAAATTATTGAGGACTTCAAAAAGCTTTTGTTGATATGATTTATATCTACTGATATTTACTTTAAAAAATTAAAACATTTTTGAGTCATTTAAAAATAATAATAAACCCAGTACCTGTTAACATAACATTTTAATGGAAAATAACTATATTTTCTTAAACAAAAAATTAGCAAGCTGAGTGGCATTGTTTTACATCTTTTTGCAAATGTCTTTAATATTTAACTTAATGTAAGACAGCTGGATTCTCATATCTGCTTCTGCATTCAATTAATGTTTTGGTTGAAGTATATGAAGAAAATCTGTTCTCATACAAATATGTGCTTGGAAGATAAAAAAAGTATTTTAATAAGGAAATGACTTGGTCTTTGTAGTATTATAAAACTAGTTTTGATCATGAGGACATCCTGAAACGGTCTTGGAGACCCACAGGGGTCTGTGGCCCACACTAGACTGTGGTAACCTCTAATTAATGTTTAACATGGAACAATTAATAGAGCCAGTGTCCAGAGAGAGGGAGCAGTATCACATTACTGTCCTCAGCCTCAGCCAGGAAACATCTGGAGTAGTGTGTTCAGTCCTGGGGACCAGATTTTGGGAAGTAAGCTGACAACCAGGCACAAGTTCAGAAGAGCGTGATGAAGATTGTGAGGTGAACTGAAAACGATGCCATCTGAGGGGTGGCTGAAGGAAATGGGAATATTTAGTCAGGAGAAGAGAATGTTTGAGGGGCACATGAAGGATGTCACTTGGAAGAGATGTTAGACTTCTCCTCTCTGGCCCCAGAGAGTAATGAAGGGGAGTTTCAGAGGCAGATTGCGGCTTGACTGCAGGCAAAAAAAATCAAATCGAATCAAACCTTCCTAACGATTTGTACTGTCCAAAAATGGAACAGCCTGGAAATCAGGAAATTCATAGAAACGTGTGATTTGGAACAGAAGGGGGCCTTAGCAATGATCTAGCCCAATCCCCTCATTTTACAGATGAAAAACTGAGGCCCAGAGAGTCCCGGTGACTTTCCTGGCATCGCACAGGTAGTGAGTTCTGGATCACTGCAGGTCTCCAAGAGGAGACGAGGTGCCCATGTGTTGGAGACGTTGGAAGAAGATTTCTGTCGCAGTATGGGCAGGGAGGGGAGGTGCTGGATGAATGCTGCAGAAGGAAAAAGCCTGGCCCTCTGGGATCGATGTGAGCCAGTGAGCCTTGTGGTGCAGTGCATGAGGACATTGGCTAGAGTCTGGCCATGCTACTTACTGCCTATGTGGCTTTGGGAGAGTCACACACTCTCTCTGGGCCTCAGTTTTCTCATCTGAAAATGGAGGGGTTGCAATCTCCAAGGTCCCCCTCAGTTCTAAGTCCTAATTCCCTACGAATCTCCCCAGGCTACCCATTCCTCTTTTGCACAGCTCTACTTGGAAATATTAAGCTTAAACCTTCTTCATTGTCTCCACCCATTGCACCTTGCTTTACCCTGTGAAAAAAGGATCGAGAATTTTTTAAGCACCTACCGTGTGTCAGGCACTATGCTTTACAATTTTTATCTCATCTGATCCTTTCAAACAACCCTGGGAGGTAGGTGCTGTGATGGGCCCCCATTTTGCAGATTAGGAAAGTGAGGCAAGTGACTACCCAGGGTAAGTGTCTGAGGCTGGATTTGAACTCAGGTCTCCCTGACTCCAGGCCCAGCGCTCATTCCTCTGAGCCACCTTGCATCCAACAAAATAAGTCTAATTCCTTTTCACGTGACATCACTTCAAAAGTGAAAAACATCTATCTATCATGTCCACCAACAGTCTTCTCTTTTCCAGGTTAAAAATTTCCCATCTATTCAACTAGTCCTCATATGACACGGTCTCCAATCAATCTTTCAATCAGCAAACATTTATTAAGTGACTACTGCATGCCAGGCACTGTGTCAAGTCAGTCAACAATCATTTATTAAACACAGGACACTGTGCTAAGGATTAGAGATAGAAAAAGAAAGCTAAAAGGAAGACACCTCTGCCCTCAAAGAGCTTCCATTCAAATGGGACCAAGGGAAGCATCTCCTTGGGGAGGAGGAGCCCTGTGAGCTTGTCCTTCATATAGACCTTGAGGAAAGAAAGTGGTTGGAGAGCTTCTGTTTTCTTTTTGCAGCAAGAACATCTCTTCTCAAGCTCCGGGTTTTGACCGTCTGGGTGCACCATGTGCCGAGGTATGTGTTCCCTTTGGCGTTCATACCTCACCTATAAGGCTTCTCAACCTCCACCGTGGAGAGCGACTTTTCGGTCCCTCCAATCAGTCCCTCCAAGGACATTTGTTACTCGATGCCTTCTGTGCTCTGGGTCTGTGTGTAGGAGTGTGGATGTGTTAGCATAGGGGCTTGGGGGCTATGGATCGCAAGGATGCATAATATAGTGAGAAAAGCTAAATTTGGGGAAAAGTGAGATGAGTTTGAAGTCTGCCCCTGACACCAGCTAGCAGTGTGATGGGGAGTAAGGCACTCATTCTCTCTGAGTCTCAGCTGAGTCATTCGTAAAATAGGAACCTACCTCACAGAGTTGTCATTCATTACGGCTGACATTTCTATGGCCATTTAAGGTTTGCGAAGCACTTTGCCTTCAGTAACTTATCTGATCCTTTCAATTCAGCAAACTGCTTTACGGGAAAATGAGGGGGTTGGACTACTTGGTCCCTGAGGTTCAATGATCCTAAGCTTGTTTCTTCCTCTGTAAAATGAGGGGGTTGGACCAGATGGCCTCAGAGGTCCCTTCCAGTTCCAGAGTGAGGGGCCTATTGTCAGCTGTGTGCCAGGCACTGCTGTAGTAAGGCTCAAATGAGATAATGAACATAAAGCTATGTGGCACAGTGGATAGAGCACTGGGCCTGGGGTCCAGAAGATCTGAGTGCAAATCTGGCCTCAGACACTAGCTGTGTGACCCTGGGCAAGTTACTTAACCCTGAATGCCCCAGTTTCCTTGTTTGTAAAATGAGCCAGAGAAGGAAATGGCAAACCACTCCAGTATCTCTTCCAAGAAAACCCCAAATGAGATCACAAAGAGTCAGACACAACTGAACAGCAACAAAATCCTTAGAGTGCTCAATTATGAATTATTAAGCAAGTCCTTAATAAATGATTTTTCATTCATTCAGATGTCAGCTACTAGTGCATGACTCTAGTTGGGCAGATAACATATAGGATCATAGCTCTAGTACAGAGAATATCTCGTCCAACCTTCTAATTTCACAAATGAGGAAACTGAGGATCAGAGAGACTGAGTGACAGGCTCACAGCTCATATGTGGCCAAGGCAGGATTTAAATTCATTTCTCCAGATTCAGTACACATTCCACTATACCATGATGTCTGTTTGTTACAGCAGAGCTATCTAGCTTGCCAGCATCGCTGCTACCACTTCAGAATTCTAAATTTCAAGGTTGCCAGGCTAGTTCTCATCCCTCAGGGTAGGCTTTCTTAGAGACCAGCTGAAATCAGATGGTCAAGGGATGGATTCTTACTTATACAATGTTGAACACGAGTTCAATAACTAGACCTCTTAAAACACTGTTACCCAGAATTCACTATTTTTTAATTCACAACATTTATATTTTCCTCAGAAATGCTTATTTCCCTTCCCCCACTTTCCCAAGGATTATAGATATTTGGGAACATATCTTCACATATTAATCCCAGTTGTATTCATGTATTCTCAGGCTTTGTTCGATTTCACTGGAAACAACAAACTAGAGTTGACATTCAAGGCCAAAGACATGATTTTCCTGTTGAGCCGAGTGAACAAGGACTGGCTGGAGGTAAGATGACCTTGTGTTGACTATTTGAGGGTGAGCTGAGGAAAAGAAAGAAAGTAGTAAGTAGAGATGGTAAAGTTACTCAAAATCATGTTCCATGAGGATACCTTGAGAAACTTGAGGCACCTTGATTATTGACTGACTAACTGACATTACTGTAACTCCTTGAGAACAGAGATTGTTCTATCCTTTGTCATTGTAGTTGTAGGCAACCAGTAAACACTTACTGATTAAATGATCTTCAAAGAGCTGAAGAATTGTTATGTGGAAGAGAGATTGGATTATTATGAGAGGCCTCAGAAAGATAACTTTATTTATATTTTGTATTAATTTACCATGAATGTGCTCTTTCCTGTCAACAGAATGTAAACTCCTTGAAGGCAGGAACTATTTTATTTGTCTTTGTATTCTAGTTGCCTAGTTCAGAACCTTGTGTGTGAGCTTGCTCAAGCAAGGTGTGGAGTTTGGGAGCATTCCAGAGTGGGTAGGCGCAAGCGTGCACACACACACACACACACACACACACACACACACACACACACAGACACCCACACCTGAGATCGAATTAATCAATCAGCCAGATAATAGTTGTGGAAAAAAATGCTCAGCACAGTGCATAACACATAGTAGGTGCTATATAAATGCTTATTCCCTCCATTCCTCTCCCAATCAATCAATCAATCCATAAACATTATTATGCCTTGTCTGTATTAGACACTGTCCTTGGTGATGGAGAAATGACAAAGAATGAAAGAATCTCCTTCATTCTCAAGGAACTTACATTCTAATAGGGCTGAGAGGGGAAGAAAAACATATGAACTATTCTATGAAAAATTTTATTTTAAGTAAAACTTTTCTAAGTCTTTAATATAGTTCAATTAAAAATGATGTAAAGTGCCTTCTAAACCTTAAGATCCTATATAAAGGCTAGCTTTAAAAAAGAGTATTCTGGAGCAGGGGTTCTTGACCTGGGGGTCCTTGAACTAACCTTGAGGCAGATAGAAGGCGAGTGGATAGAATGCTGGACCTAGAGTCAAGAAGACCTGACTGGTCAAATCTGGCCAACGTCATGCAAGTAGTAAAGCACAGGCTCATAAATCTAGAGGTGAAAGAGACCTCCAAGGCCATCTAATTCAATCACCTCATTTTACAGATGAAGAAATGGAGGTCCAGGGAAATGAAATGGCTTGCTTGAAGCCATTACAGGTAGTGAATGGCAGGGGGAGGATATGAAACTGGGCCCTGTGACTCCAAATTCTTTGTTCTTTCTACCTTACCACTCTGACTATTAAAAGGACTGACTTAGGCTGGTAGGGATAAGAGTGAACTGGTACAAGAGACATTGGGTAAAACAACAACTCTCATCTTAATAGCATTTTAAGGTTTTCAAACACTTTCTGCACAACACTGTGAGGTAGGGAGGGTACATGTGTATAGGGGAGGTATTAGCCTTCCTTATTTTACAGAAAAGAAAACTGAGCCTCTTGAGAGGTCAGATGATTTGGTCATGATCACACACTTATTAAGTGTCTCAGTCAAAACCTCACCTCAGTTACTCTGAGCAGGCCACAATGTTGCCTCCCAAGGTTCCATGCTCTTTGTCTTTCCAGGGCACTACCCATGGGGCTACAGGGATCTTCCCAGTCTCCTTTGTGAAGATTATCAAGGACTTTCCAGAAGAGGAGGACAGCCTCACAAATTGGCTTCGATGCTACTACTATGAAGACACAGTGAGCACCATCAGGTACTGAGGCTCAGGAGCTGGGGTCCATGGCCTTCCTTTCCTGCTTCCAGCTCCTACTGGTGCTGGTCTTCTCCCCCATCACCTCACCTGGGCCCCGAGAAAGCTGAGGTTTTTTTCCTGACCTGCTTTTTATGCTCTGCAAAAGCAGCCCCCATAGTCCATGATGGGGTAACTTAGAGGTTGGAGGGTGGTGCCAAGGCAAGGATGCTGGGTTTGGTCCTCAACTGGGCCCACAAACTCTACTGTATTCAATGGCCATAGATAGTAACCCTAATCCCATCTGGGCCTGTGGCTAATACAGGTATGGTGAAAGGGTGAGATGGTTCTGTACTTCTCTTCCTCCACTGTACAATTCAAAGTATGGACCCTCCTAAGGTGGGTGTCATTGTCCCCACCCAAGATAGAGCTAGCTTGCTCTAGTAATTAGGGAAATACCCAAGTCATCCTCATTTAGAACAGAGGGAATGAGGCTCCAGGGGGGAGAGAGAACACCGAGTTACTTCCAGGCTCAATTATCTAAGGGGCTAAGAAGAGTGGATGAAGAGTTTGCTGATCAGACAGTTCAAGTCATGGGAATTTGGCTAGCAGAATGCTTTGCAATCAATTCATCACTCAATCAATAGGCATTTATTATTTTGTGACTGATAGGAGGAACAGTGGATAAAGGACTAGACTTGGAGTTAGAAAGACCTGAGTTAAAATTCTGTCCCTAACACTCATTAGCTGTGTGACCCTGACTAAGTCACAGAACCTTTATCAACCTGAGTTTCCTCATCACAAAATGGGGATAATAATAGCACCTACTTCATAGGTTATCAGGATCAAATGAGATAACATATATAAAGTGCTTTGCAAACCTTGAAACTTTAAACCAGCTTTTTAAAAATTGACTATTATTTAGTAAGCACCAATCACATTTAAGATCACATGGGAATCACATGGAAAGTGAAGAGGTTACTGACTTGGATGGATGGTGGAAGAGTATGCTGGAGGGGAGATCATTTTACATTTTGAAGTGTCCCAGAATGAGAGCAGGGCGTGGGCTTGGGAGGCGAGGCTGTGATCCAGGTACTGAACTCCTCCAGAAGGGAGAGAGAGGGACCTGAGACTGCTAGCCATAGAGAAGAGAAGTGAGTATCCAAGGAGGAAAGGTGGCCACTGCTCAGTAACAGTGGGTCAGGGAGGGTCTGGAAGCGGCAACGGGGAGAAAGGATCTTGCCAGTGGGAAAGAGCACCGTGCTAGGTGCTGAGAATACCAAGGCAAAGAAAAAGTCATCTTCAAGGAGCTTCACTGCAGCAGGGGGAGACACTAGGGGCATATCTAGGGAGAAGCCAAATCGGGGCAAAGTAATTTGGGGGTAAGGCACCAGCAGAGGGGGAAGTGGAGTCAGAAAAACTTCATCTAGAAAGTGGTGTTTGAAGTGAACCTTGAAGAAAACTAGGATCATAGTTTCGGAGCTCAGAACTTCCTCATTTTACAGTTCAGGAAACTGAGGAACAGAAAACTTAAGTGACTTGCCCAAGATCATATAGTTAGAAATAATAATAATCCAAATTTACAGAGCACATTAAGGTTTGCAAAGTGATTTATGTTATCTCATTCATGTGATCCTTATGACAACCCATTTTACAGTTGAGGAAACTGAGGCTGATACAGGTTAAGTGACTTGCCCAGAGCCACTCACCTTTATATGTCTGAGACAGGATTTGAACTCAGGACTTCATAACTCCAAGGAAGGAGGGAGAGTACTCTACCTGCTGCATCACCTGCCTCAGAAGTGAGAGTTGTACCCACAATCTGTGACTCCAGGACCAGGGCTCTCTTTCCCCCATCATGCCTCTAGAGATTCTTCTTTAATAAATGTGTGTTGAATTGAATAGGAGGAAGCCAAAATGTAGGAACCAGAGGGAGTAAGCACTTGGTCTGACTCACTTCAATTGGCTTTCTAGAAATTTCAGTCTTTTTGTTTTGGAGGTTTACATGCCCCCATCTGCCTGGTGTTATGAATAAATGAGTCTCTGATCACCTTCTGCTGCCTTAGCCACCAACGCTGAATCATACATTCATTCTGCAGGGGAAGGGTCATCATGGTGCCCAATGAAGATTAGAACTCAACCTAAGAGTGATTGGGTGATGCTATTTGCCAAATGAATGTCAGCTCTGAGGTCATTCTGGACTGAGGAGGGTGAAATTTGCCTATTGGCATCAGTGAAATTCCAGATGAGCAGACCAAGAGGGGTCAACAAAAATGTTACTATATGCTATATGTGGCCAAAATATTCCCATCACCCCAAATCCCAACCCGAGAGTTGGATGAGATCTCAGCAACCAGCTAGCTCAACTGAAATTTGAAATGGAATCCCCACTGTAACAAACCCGTTAAGTGGTCATTGAGCCTCTGATTGAAGAACTCCCATGATAAGGAACTTATTACCTTCCTAGGAAACCAATTCAACTCTTGGACAACCCTAACTATTAGGAAGTTTTTCCTGACCCCAAGCCTGAATTTCCCTCTTTGCAACTTAATCAATCAACCAGCACTCAACAAATATTGATTATGTAGGCATATTGATTTGCCTACTCTGTGCCAGGCACTGGAGATACAAATAAAAAAGTGAGACAGTCCCTGCCTCCAAAGATCCCCGAATTGGTTTTTAGTGGGGGTGGGGGGACGTGACAGCAGAGAATACGTGTTTGCAGAGAAGTCAATGAAGGAGACTGAAAAGCTCCCATAGATATATTTTCCATTTGAGAGTTCTGTCCAACACTGCCCCTTCTGTTTGACTCTTGTTGAGGCCCTTCCAAAATCTTGCCTTGGGATATCCACCCAAAGTATTGCAAGCCTTCCTCATTTTCTTCTGACATCAAGAGGGTATTAGTGACTGTACATCTGTCATACAAAATAATTGCACATTTATTTGATGGGACAAGCTGAGGGAATCAGGAATGAATGGCCTCTTGAAGAAAGCGGCATCTGAACTGAACTTTGAAAGATGTTTAGGATTCCAAGAAACAGAGAGTGAGCAGCCCTTGGGGACAGTTTGTGCGAGGCATAGAGGAGAAAGATGGAATGCTGGGAACACTGAATAGACTAGTTCCAGTCATTATTCTTAATTCTGTCATCTGGGTGAAAGGGACCAAAGCTAACTCTTCTTCCATGTTTGGCAGAATATGGCAGAGGAGAAGGGTGTAGGGGCTAGGGTGGGCATCCGTCTTTCACAAGCTCATGCTGACAAATCTCTTATTTCTCTGTGTCACTTTCTTAGGGACATTGCTATAGAAGAAGACCTCAGGAGCACCCCATTATATAAAGACCTGATGGATCTAATCAGGTGAGGAGGCCCCCAAAAGGATAAAAGCAATGCTCTCAAGACATCTGAGTAACCTGATGTCCAGGGGATGGGAGAGGCCAGCTCCTCAGGCCAGCCCTTCAGACTAAGGGTCCTGAGGCTTGGGGAATTGGAATGTCATGGGCTCTGCCTTCTTTGAGCAGGGGTGAATTCCTGTCCTTTAAGATCTATTCTCAAGTAATGGGCAGGGAAGACATGCCTGGTGGGAAGCTGAGTCCAGAAGGGAAATCAAACCCTGTGTAGTGGTGGCAAGATGCCAGCTGGCTGGTTATTTGTTCTCCAACTAAGGGCTTGGGGAGGTGCTGATTCAGTGGGGAAAATCCTACTTATTCACATTCTTTAAAGCTTATAGATAATTTTCCTCTCAATCCCATGAAGTAGGCTGTACAGGCACCGCTATCCCCATTTCAGAGGCAAGGAAACAGCCTTTGAGAGGTAAATGAAGTGATTTGTCAAGGCCATGTTGAATGGAAGTAACGGAGTCAGGATAGTTCATGAGAAGCATCTGGACAGCGTAGCAGAAAGGTTATGAATTGGGAGTCAGAAGACCTGGGTTCAAATCTTGGTTCCACTAGTGACCACTTGTATGATAGACAGTGGGCAAATGTCTTCTCTGGGCTCAGTTTCCCCATCTACCAAATGATGAAGTTAGAATCAATCACTAAACAGTTATTTATATTATATTTATTATATATAATATAGATATAATATATAATACATTCATATTTATAATATTAGTTTATAATTTATAAGAAATATATTTATTCTATATTAATTTATAATAAATATATTTATTATATTATATATTATTTTATAATGAATATATTTATTATATATTGATCCTATTATATATTAATTTATTATATATTAATCCTAAGGATCAGCAAAGCTTGCACTTGAACACTAGTCCTCTAATCCAAAACCCAGCATTCTTTTCCACGCTTCTCTCCTCGCTGCTGTCTGGAGTCCCTCTAAGCCTCCTGCCCTTGCCCCTTTCTCCTTGTTTTTCCCCACCAGGCGAGAGTTCCAGCGCAGCGACGTTGCTCTGAATTACCGGGACAGCCAGGGAGACCTGGTGCGGCTGCTGTCGGACCAGGATGTAGAGCTGATGGTGAAGCAGGCCTGGGCCCGCCCCTCTCAGAAACGACTCTTCCCCTGGAAGCTCCATATCACGCAGGAAGACGCTCTCCATGTCTACAACACAGCCCCTTGAGAAGGCATCATGTATCGGGGCAGGGCAGGGATGGGACGGGAAGGAGGCCAATGATCTCCGCTGGCACTGTCCCCATCCTGGACCTGATGAAGCCCAGCCCGCCTCTTGTTCCATACCACCTCCCCTCTAACTTCCCCAGCCTGAATGAAATAAACAGCTGAGAGTCTGCAGCATCAGCCCCAAAGCAGCCCAGTGGTGGAGTTGAAAGACAGTTGAAGTTCCATTCATGCTCCTTTCTGCTTCCTTTAGAGCAGAGAATATCAGAGCTGGGAAGCCTGGGTTCAAGCATTATATCTGACGCTTACTGTCTGTGTGACATTGGGTGAATCACTTCCCCTCTCTAGGCCTCAGTTTCCTCATCTGTAAAAGGAGAGAATTGGACTAGATTGGAATCTGAGAGCTGCTTCAGTTCTGAATCTATAGTCTATAGATCATATTCTCTGCTCTAAGAGAGTTTAAACAAATGGGAGGAAAAAGGAGATTAGGCTAGGTGGGCTATTTAAGTAGATACGGAGTTGTCAGAAGGTTCCTGGCTTGGCTACCAGATCACTGCCCTCTGGGAGGAGAGGTGCAATAAATAGCACCCCGGACTTTAGAGTTAGGATGCACTTTAGAGAGCAGGTGTGGAAACTCCTCATTTAACAGTTGAGGATACTGAGGACCAGAGTGGAAGCCCCCATAGGAGTATCGATTTAGAAGTGGAAGGAGCCTCCTTGGCTATTGAGCCCAACTGCTCCATTCTACAGATAAGGAAACTGAGGCCCAGAAAGATGACAGAATCCTAGATCCACGACTGTAAGGGGCTCAGAGGCTGGCTAGGTCAATGCCCCCATTTTACAGAGGAGAAAATGAAAAGGTCAAAGTTCAATGGCTCACCCCAAATCACACAGGGAGTAAGGAACAGAAGTAACATTTGAACTCAGATCTTCTGAATTCTTACCCCATGCTCCCTTTATCATCTCCCTTTCACAAGCGAGGAAACAGACTCAGAGACATGTAGTCTCTTGTCCAAGGTCACTTTTGAAGGGAAGTTAGAATCAGCAGGGTGGGAGGGGTGAGGAAACCTAGGCTCTTCTGCTCTGATTTGCTGAGTCCCCAGTTACTGCTGTGGTCATTTCTGAGCCCTTTCTATACTCTCAGAATCTGACTTCTTATTTAAAAAAAAAAAGGAATAAAAAGAAAAAAGCAGGTGCCTGCTCTGGCTCCCCTGGTGCCTTCGAGGCTCAACCAGGCTGGGAACTGCTGATGTGTGGGCAGAGGGCAGCAGCCTTCCATCGGGCAGGGCTGCTTTCAAGGCTCAGCCCTTTCTGCTGGTTGATTGATCAGTGAAAGCTTTGTTATTGCTGTTTTTGTTGTCTCTTTCATGCAACAGTTTCTAGAAACCATCAGTGAGTTTTCCAAAGGGAGGAACCAAATGGTTTTACTGTTTTGTTTATGGAGAACAGTTCTAACTTAGCTAGGAAAGCTCATTTTGGAAATATCCAAGCAGAGTTCCTCTGGCATTTACTGACATTCTCCTCTGAAACCTCAGCTTGGCTCTGGAAGGCTCTTGCCAGTGGATCAAAAGAGCGGGTGGTCCCTTCCAGATTGGGAAGGTTTTGTGTACAAACCTAGCAATGAAGCCCATTTCTTGTCCCAGGAGCAACCTTGCTGAGAGAAGGGAGGCTCATTGCCAGAAGGTTGGCTATCAAAGGATGGATTTTTAAATTTATTTTTATTTTTGAGCACAGCAAACCAAGAAATGAACAAGAACACAAAATGCTTCATAGTCCTTTTGGGTTCCTTTCTCTTTTCTCTGTGAGTGGAAGGGCAGTCAGTGTGGCATAACGGGAAGTTCTTTGGAGTCAAAAGACTTGGGGTCGAATTCTGGCTCTGTATCTTATTACATTATTA
Source organism: Vombatus ursinus (assembly GCF_900497805.2). NCBI lineage: Eukaryota > Metazoa > Chordata > Mammalia > Diprotodontia > Vombatidae > Vombatus > Vombatus ursinus. Next base: position 5,055,236 of record NW_020943070.1, on the reverse strand, counting down.
CCTCAGACAAGTCACTTCACCTCTGGGGACTTTGTTCTCCTCCCGTGTACAGTGCAAGTTTCTTCCCATTCTACAATTCTGACCCTATGATGCCAGCGGAGAGAAGTAAAATGAGAAAGAGGGTGTTTAGCATTAGACAGTTCTTAGATCATCCACGAATATTAATTTAATGATTGCTACTCTTTGATTGGCACTAAATGATTGGTACTAAACTAACTTAACCTGTGCCTAGAAGCTATGATGTGACTATGGGCTCAGATAAAACTTTCACCCCACAAAAGGCAAAGAAGAAGCCATCTCATGGCTGCTTTCTCACCTCTGTGGAATCTTTACAAAAACGATCTACACAGAAAATAAGAGTATCCTTGATGAAAACATGAGAAGGGAACAGCTGCCTTTTGCAGATAATTTTCCACAGTGGACAAACCTTTGCATTATCCACACAACTGGCTAAAAGGAGCAGAGAGGGGCAGCTAGGTGGCCCAGTGGATAGAGCACCAGCCCTGGATTCAGGAGGACCTTAGTTCAAATCTGGCCTCAGACACATAACACTTACTAGCCGTGTGACCCTGGGCAAGTCACTTAACCCCATTGCCTAGCCAAAAAAAATAAAATAATAAAATAAAGGGATCAGAGGCTATATGAGTCTGCTGGGCTTATTACTCATTAATTATTTCTTTAACTTGGCAGAACAATATAGATCCTCCACTCTCCCTTTACATGCTATATATTTATTTTATTTTTTTCCTCAATTACAAAACATAAATTTTCAAGTTTATTAAAAAAACTTCAGTTCCATATTCTCTCCCTCTCTCCTTCCCCTTCCCCCCTCCTAGAAAAGGCAAGCAATTTGATATAGAGTATACATGTGCAGTCATGCAAAACATTTCCATATTAGCCATGTTGCAAAAGAAAAAGCAAACCAAAAAACCCCGAGAATAATAATGAAAGTTTAAAAAGTAGGCTTCGATCAGACTCCATCAGTTCTTTCTCTGGAGGTGGATAGCATTTTTCATCATAAGTTCTACAGAATTGTCTTGGATCACTGTATTGCTGAGGATAACTAAGTCATTCATAGTTGATCGTTGCACAATCAAAACAGATCTTTGAAAGCTCTCCTCAAGCGAGGTATTTTCCATGAATATTTTCAGGGCAGTTCAGTATCGAGCAAGTGGGCTGAAAAAAAGAGTGCAAAGAATCTTTGAAGCCACATGCACAGACCAAAATGGAAGGAAGCTGGTGGGAGAGGACTGGGTCACAGAACATTGTAAGCATTGTAATCCCTGTTAGCAGTCTGGCTCCGGGGTTTGAAACTGCCGTGCAAAGTGGTTTCTACTCACTAGTCAAAAAACTTTCTAGCCCCAGGTAACAGTTAATAAAGCATATTTTCAGTACTTTTCTCGCTAATCCTAAATTGTTAACAATCACTTCTTAATATAATCCTGATTGGTTCTCAGGCCTCTGATAGAATGCTTCTTTCAAATTCCTGGAATCACTTAGCTAAGAGTTGGTGGGAGTCTTTCCTGAGCTATTCTGAGCTTCATTGCTCTAGGCTGTGGTCTAGTTTAGCGTCAAAAGCCTTCGAAGCGAAAGTACTTCATTATTTTGTCCCCATTTTACGTATAAGAAAACAGAGGCTAAGAGGTGTCTGTAAGAGTCAATATTAATTAGAGCATGGGTCTGAACCTGAGTCTCTTGACAGAAGGCCAAAATTCTTTCTGCTACATCACATCAGGATTCACTATTATAGCTGTATAGCTGAAGGGATATTAAAAGGCATTGAGTCCTATCCTCTCATTTTACAGATGAGGAAACTGAAGCCCAAAGAAGTTCAGTGATTTGCCCAGGGTCACACACAACTTCAAAGCATCTGAGGTCTTCATGATTCCAAATCAAGTATTCTATCCACCATAGAGGAGGCAGCTAGGTGGCTCAGTGGGTAGAGTGCTGGCACTGGAGCTCGTTCAAATCTGGCCTCCGACACTTACTGGTTATGTGACCAAGTCACTTCACCCTGTTTGCCTCAGTTTCCTCATCTGTAAAAGGAGTTGGAGAAGGAAATGCAAACCACTCTGGTATCTTTTCCAAGAAAATCCCAAATGGAGTCATGAAGAGCTGGACAGGACCAACATGACTGAACAACAATATGGTCCAGGCACTGTACTAAGTGCTGGGAACACAATTGGACAATCCCCTGCCCTCAAGGAGCTTGCGTTCTAAAAGGGGAAGATATCACATTCAAGTAAACAGAAAAGAGGGGAGAGAGAAGATGCACACTGAGGGCAGTGTGGAGAAAGTCCTGGTTGTGTCAGGAGTATAGCCTATAAAGGCATGAATGCATGACTTGGCCTCAACTCCATCCTTAACATAGAAGTCTGGGAGGTACCAATCAGGGCAAGGGACCACGGTACATAGAGTATAATTCCAATATGAGAAGTTCAAAGGTTGAGGGAATCTCAAGGGTGAGAAGTGAGTGAGTGTGTGTGTGTGTGTGTGTGTGTGTGTGTATGCATGTGCACGTAAGGACTTTGGAAACATGTTTGGGGATGAACCAATCAGCAGCCCATTGTCACTTTCTCTTGAGTCTGCAAAGGCTACCGCTTGATCCAATGGCCATCCCTTCTTCAGTCTTCTAGTGGCTGTCGCCTCTCCTGTCTTTCTGAGGTCACTCAACGACCAATCTGTCTGCAGAAAGGATACAGGTCTTTACCTTGCTTTATCCACCATGCTTTCTAATAGCTTTATCCTGCTTATTGTATATTACAACTGTAATAGGGGCTTAAGAGCTGACTGGCATCTTGGGATTTGTAACTCAGCCATAAGAGTCATTTAGGGCTATTGAGGTCTATGAATCATAAGGCAGACTTGACTAATATCCAGGAATTCTTAGAAGGGATATGGCTTTTGGAGATCTCTTCAGTGTAATTCCAGACTGCCTTCTGGCTCAAATATTGCAAGAGACCCAAATTCCCCTCAGGGACCAGGGTGAATGCTTATTCCTCCAAACTACAAATTCCAGTATTTCACTCAAATCTTTAACCTCTTTTATGTAGGTATCTCTGTCTGTGACTCATCCCTCTATTAAACTAAATATAAACTTCCCTTAATTTTGTACCAATCCTAGTTCCTGGAGCTAGAGTGATAATTAACAATAGTAACTAGCAATATTTTACTTGAGACAAGTGATGGGCCGGACAAGGCTTACCTGGGATATAGCTTGGTGCTTGGAAGATTGCACCTTAGCTAACTTTTCTATATGTTTGCAAAGTACCTTCTACATAAGGTACTCATTTTCACTCCTGTTTTACAGATGAGGAGACTGAATTGGAAATAGGCTAAGTGACTTCCTTAAGATCATACAGCTAGTAAATATCTTTGGCAAAATTTGAACTCAAGGGGAAGCTAGGTGGCACAGTGGATAGAGCATGGGCCCTGGAGTCAGGAGGACCTGAGTTCAAATCCAGTCTCAGACCAGACACTTGACATTTACTAGCTGTGTGATCCTGGGCAAGTCACTTAACCCCAATTGCCTCACAAAAAAACCAAAACAAAAGAAAACAAAAATTTGAACTCAAGCCTTCCTGATTTCAATTATAACACTCTACATAAAAAACCACTTCACTCTCTCTTGGGAGGTCCTGAGATTTCTACCCTACTGAAAGAGTTTTCATTTTGGGTAAATCCTTTCTGTCTCTGAGTTTCATGTATAAAATAGGCAGGAGATGGGTGATCTTTAAAGTCCCTTCCAATTCTAATTCTATCATCACCAGGTCCACAAGCTTTGAAAGCTAATGGTCTCCCAGTTCATGGTCTTGCGGTCTAGACTGAGTAGGAAGGAAATTGAATTAGAACTGTAGTATTGCATAAAAGGGACCTCCCCAAGTCATAGCCAGGATGAAAGTTGGAGGGAGGGGCATCTGGTCAGAATAGCATGTGGAGTTAAGAAGAAGATGACCCTCATTTTTTAACACTCCAATATTCTCTCAGTGACCCTCTGTGGTCTTTACCCATATTTTCCCCAATCTCAATAGAGGCACAGTTACAAATAAAGGAAATGGAAACATCCGTAGTTGGCAGCTTGAGGAAGTGGTAGCATGTGACAAACTATAACTTACATGCACTAATACTGTAAACGATGCCTCATCAAGGAGATGTGTGTCCAGAAGAGGAGGTGGGATGATCTTGAAATGAGAATGAGAGAAAACAGATGGACAGCTTGAGTGATGGGACCTGTGGAATATGGAAAGAGCTAGAGGATAATCCCATTGCATTGGGTCAATCTATGGAACTGACTCTAGAGTTGAGGGACCTGGATTCAAATCCCACCATTGACAACTGCTACCTGGGTGACCTTGGACAAATTTTGGATGGTGGGAACTGTTTCATTTTGGGTTTTGTGTTCCTAGTACTTAATTTAGGATCTAGCAAATAGTAGGTGCTTAATAAATGCTTGTTGACTGACTAGTTGATCCCCACCTGCCCATCCTGTGCAGTCCTTGTCTGTGTATACCAATAAGTTCATCCAACAGTTGGAGGCTTTCCTCATTATCTCTTGACTGTCTAAGCTGTCATCCCTGCCATTCTCACTTGGCCACCTTCTTTTCCTAGCATACACTTCCTTGATGATATCTGCTGATCTTCATTGGGATTCATTATTGGTTAAACACTGCAGTCTGCTCATATTCACCCCTGACCCTCTCTATCTGTGTGACTCTGGGCAGTCATTCCACTTCTTTGAGGCCTCAGTTCCCTCATCTATTAAATAGGAGGAAAGGCTAGGCATTAGACTCAGTGACTTCTAAAGTTTCTCCCAACTCTAATTCTATGACTCTATGACCAGTCAAAAGGGGGCGGGGTAGAGCAAAGCTGCACTGTTAAGTACAGAACATTAAAATAAACAAAGAACTGTGGGGAAATCCATGAATCTGTAGAGGAAAGTGGGAAGTTAAGGAAGTGTTTACAACTATGGCATAGTGAGGTCATTATCAAAGTGGATAGAGCACTGGATCTGGACTCAGGAAGACCTGAGTTCAAATCCAGCCTCAGATACTTATTAGCCCTGTGATTCTGGGCAAGTCACCCAATCTTCATCTGCCCCAGTTTCCTTAACTATAAAATGAGGATAATAATAATAGCCCCTACTTCACGGGATTGTTGTGAGGATCAAAAGAAATATGATTTACGCTTAGCACAATGCTTGGCATATAGTAGACACTTTAAAAAGTCTTGTTTCTTTCATTCAATTGAAGAAACTGGGGATGTTTCTTTAGAACAGAAGGTTTAGGAGGAACAAGAAAACTGCCTTCAGTTATCTGAAGGGCTGACACATAGAAAAGAGATCAAGACTTGTTTTTCTTGCCTTCAGAGGGAGGAATGAGGAACAGAAATCGCAGAGAGGCAGACTTAGGCCTATTCTAACCAAAGATTCCATACCAAACAGCTGTCTCAAAATGGACTGAGCTACTTCAGGAAGCAAGTGGGCTCTGTATCACTAGAAGTCATAGGAAAAAAAAAGTCCAGATGTGGGCAGTGAAAGTGTCATGATTTCTATTTTAAATTTCAGGAAGTCAAGACTTATCAAGGTAAATGTCTGTTTCATGCACCCTGTAAATGTTGGGGCCAGGGTTTGAGCTGGTGAATCTGCTGCCAAATCCAGCTGTCTTTGCACCAGGTCGAATTCTCTAAGGGGAATCATGGACCTGGGTCCTCAGCTTCAAGCCTCTGTCTGAGATAGGCATTGGACTCTCTTCTAACCCCCACTCCCCACCCATCACATCAGAAATCTCTGGATCTGTCTTCTCTCTGTTGAGTCAGACTGATAACTGGAAACTGATAGGGTTTGGGTGGGCCAGAACTAAGAGAAGGAAACGTGTCCAGTGATGATTAGAGACTCAGTCCAACCGAGGGCTTTACAAGAACCTGAGGCAAGGCAGTGGGGCCAGTTAATCTAAGCCCCAAGAGGGTGATCAGTCGATTCTATTCCAAAGGCATGGCAGGAACCTGCCCCTCCTTTTCCTTGTTCTATTTTCACCAACATCTAGGGATTCCAGCTTTCCCTCCCCCTCCCCTACAGAAGTGCTGCCCAATGTCATGCCTTTGACCTTATCCCTAGGAGAAAGGATTGGGGGAGGGGAAGCCAGGAAGTGGGGGTGACTTGCTCCTTTGTCTCTGACATTTCCTCTTATTGAGCAACAACTGGGTCTGATTGCCTTCTCAAGGAGGGAGGTGGAGGGAGAGGGAGAGAATTTGCAACTCAAAACTTTAAAAAATGTTAATTTTTTCACATATAATTGGGGAAATATTTAATGAAATAAACAATTTTTAAAAATAACTGGATCAGAAACAATGACCGCCATGAAGTTTCTTAACATAGGTTTTAAAAAATTATGTTGTGATCCTGGGATTTGGAGAAAATATCGTTTTGGTTGAGGCCATAGAAGGATAGGTTAAAGCAATGGTTCCCATTTAACGATTTTCAAACTCCTGAGTGATTCAAGATGATGGCTCAAGGAGCTCATGCTAAAAATGTCCTCATGACACCTTACTCAGTAAATAACTGCCTAATTACATTACAAAATAGTCTTCCTTTGTGACAACAAGCTTGGACATATTTGAAGCATTAAGTTTGTTATCCTCTTAGGTACTGTAAGCTCTTAATGAATACATCTGAGAGAATATTATGGAACCAAGAAAACAAAACAAAATACACAGTAATTACAACAATGTAAATGGAAAGAACAACTACAGACCAAAAATCCAAGGCAAAGGTAACAAAATTATGAAAATCAAGCAGGGCTTAAATGGAGAGCTAAGAGAAGACACTCCCAACCTGCCCTTTTGTGGATATGAAAGGTCCACAGTGGTTACACATTGCACATAGGTTGGACTTTCCTGGTGTGCTGATTTTTTTCCTCTTTAAAAAATATTGTCATATGGGATGGCTCTCTGGGAGAGGAAAGGGTGGAATACATGGGATAACTATGATGACATAAGTGAAAATGTCAATAAAAATTTATTTTAAAAAAGATTGTCATGAATAGTATATTAAGTTGCTCTAGGGGTTCAGAACACCTTTATTGTTGTTGTTTTTATTTACATAATTGAATATTGTTTAATATACTTCTTAAGTGCTTATACTTCTTTATTTTTTCTCAGTTACATGTAAAATCCATTTTTAACATTCATTTTTTAAAAATTTTGAGTTCTGAATTTTCTTCCTCTCTCCTACCCTTCCCATCCCCTTGAGAAGGCAAGCAATTTGATATAGATTACATACGTACAGTCATGCAAAATTTATTTTCATATTAGTCATGTTATAAAAGAAAACAGACAAGAAAAAACAATAAAAATAAAGAAAGTTAAAAAAGTATGCTTTCATCTGCATTCAGTCTTTATCAGTTCTTTCTCTGGAGATAGATAGCATTTTTCAACATAAGCCCTTCAGAATTGTTTTAGATCATTGTATTGCTTAGAATAGCTAAGACAGTAACAGCATAACAGCTGATTATCATACAGTCTTGCTGTTATTGTGTACAATGGTCTTCTGGTTCTGCTCATTTTGCTTTGCATCAGTTCATAGAAGTCTTCCCAGATTTTTCTGAAACCATCCTGTTTATCATTTCTTATAGCACAACAGTTTTCCATCACACTCATATTGCACAACTTAACTTATTCAGCCATTCCCCAACTAATGGGCATCCTCTCAACTTCCAATTCTTTGCCACCACAAAAAGATCTATTGTAAAGATTTTTGTAATATAGGTCTTTTTCCTTTTAAAAAAAAATCTCTTTGGAATACAAACTTAGATGTATTGCTGCATTAAAGAGCTATGCACAGTTTTATGGTCCTTGGAGCATAGGTCCAAATTGCTCTCCAGAATGATTGGATCAGTTCACAAATTCACCAAAATGCATTAGTGCCTCATTTTTTCCTACATGCCCTCTGACATTTATTGTTTTCCTTTTCTGTTATATTAGTCAATTTGATAAGTGTGAGTTCGTACCTCAGAGTTGTTTTAATTTACATTTCTTTAATCAATGGAGATTTAGAGTCTTTTTTCATATGACTATGGATAGCTTTGATTTCTTCATCTGAAAACTGTCAGCTCATATCCTTTGACCATTTATCAATTGGAGAATGACTCTTATTCTTATAAATTTGACTCAGTTCTCTATATTTGAGAAAAGAGGTCTCAGAGAAAGTTGCTGTAAAATCTCCCCCCCAACACACACCACCACACATCAGTTTTCTGCTTTCCTTTAATCTTAGCTGTATTTGGTTTTGTTTGTGCAACCCCTTTTTAAGTTAATATAATAAAATTTTTCTATTTTACATCCTATAATTCTCTCTATCTCTTGTTTGGTCATAAATTCTTTCCTTAACCATAGATCTGATAAGTAAAATATTCCATGCTTCCCCTAATTTGCTTATGGTATTGCCCTTTATGTCCAAATCATGTACTATTTTGACCTTATCTTGGTATATGACTACACCTGATTTCCAATTTTCCCAGCAATTTTTATCAAACAGTGAGTTCTTGTCTCCAAAGCTTGGATTTTTGCATTTATCGAACACTAAATTACTATGGTCAATTACTACTTTGTATTGTGCACCTAATCTATTCTACTGATCTGTCTTAGTACCAGTATCAGATTGTTTTGATGATTACCAACTTTGCAATAAAGTTTCAGTTCTGGTATTTGCTAGGCCACTATCCTTCACATTAAAAAAAATGATTTCCTTGTTATTCTTGACCTTTTGTTATTCCAGATGGATTTTGTTATTATTTCTTTCTAGCTCTATAAAGTAATTTGTGGTGGTTTGATTGATATGACACTGAATAAGTAAATTAATTTAGGTAGAATTGCCATTTTTATTTTATTGGCTCAGATTGCCCACAAGCAATTAAGAGTTCTTCAGTTGTTTAGATCTGACTTTATCTGTGTGAAAAATGTTTTGTAATTGTGTTCATATAGCTCCTGGTTGGGGGGCAGAGCCAAGATGGCAGAGTAAAAGCAATGACTTGCTTGAGCTCTCCCCCAAACCCCTCCAAATACCTGTAAAAAATGGCTCTAAACAAATTCTAAAGCAGAAGAACCCACAAAAAGACAGAGTGAAGCAAATTTCCAGCCCAAGACAACCTGAATGGTTGACTGAAAAGGTATATCGCGCTAGGCGGGGAGAGGAGCGCAGTTCAGCATGGGCGCACAGGCCGCAGCAAACCTGGAGCAGGCTTCAGAGGGCTGAATCTCGGGCAGCTGTGGCAATTCCAGCCTTCTCAATTCATGAAAGCTGAAGACAACTTAGAAAGTCAGTAGGAAAAGTCTGTGTCTGTGGTGCTGAGAGAGAAGCTCAGGGTCTCAGCCCTATTCTCCAAGCTTGGCCCCGGGTTGGCTGCTATCTCCTGAGCTTCAGGCCCTCAGACTGAGGGGGAACTGAGTGGTTGATCAGAGGGTGATTTCAAGGATCTCTCTGTTGGTGCAGGATTCTCTTGCTTTGTCTATGCTTGGATCTAGGTCACAGTTCTGGGTGGTGGTCCTGGGGTGAGGAGGAGCGCTGGGGTGGTGGAGCTCGTAGTGGCTGTGGAGAGAGAACCCTCCTCACAGTTCCAAGACAGAAAACAGTGCTTGTGGTCACTCATAGACCAGAGCACAGGCCAGGAAAGGAGTAAACACCTCGCCCTTGATCATAGCACCTTGGAAGAACTGCAAATTTTCAGGTCCCTAGAAGTATCTCTGAAAACAGCTGCACAAACCCCCCAAAGCTTAGGACAGTACATTCTCCACACTGGAAGCAGACTCCTACCTTAACAGAGTTTATAACTCAAGTAATTGGCTGGGATCATGAGCAAGCAGTGCAAAAAGAATCAGACAATAGAATCTTTCTTTGGTAACAAAGAAGATCAAAACATACAACCAGAAGAAGACAACACAGTCAAAGCTCCTACATCCAAAGCCTCCGAGAAAAATATGAATTGGTCCCAGGCCATGGAAAAGCTCAAAAAGGATTTTGAGAAGCAAGTAAGAGAAGTAAAGGAAAAACTGAGTGATGCAAGAAAATTATGAAAAACAAGTCAACAGCTTAGTAAAGGAGACCTAAAAAAATACTGAAGAAAATAACACCTTAAAAAATAGCCTAACCCAAATGGCAAAAGAGGTCCAAAAAGCCAATGAGAAGAATGCCTTCAAAAGTAAAATTGGCCAAATGGAAAAGGAAGTCCAAAAGCTTACTGAAGAAACTACTTCCTTAAAAATTAGAATGGAGAGGGGCAAGTTGGTGGCGCAGTACATAGAGCACCAGCCCTGAAGTCAGGAGGACCTGAGTTCAAATCCAATCTCAGACCAAACACTTGACACTTGCTAGCTGTGTGACCCTGGGCAAGTCACTTAACCCCAATTGCCTAAAAAAAAATAATAAAAAAAGATTAGAATGGAGCAATTGGAAGCTAGAGACTTTATGAGAAATCAAGACACTGTAAAACAAATTCAAAAGAATGAAAAAATAGAAAACGATGTGAAATATCTCATTGGAAAAACAACTGACCTGGAAAATAGATTCAGGAGAGAGAATTTAAAAATTATTGGACTATCTGAAAGCCATGATCAAAAAAAAGAGCCTAGACATCATCTTTCAAGAAATTATCAGGGAAAACTGCCCTGATATTTTAGGACTAGAGGGCAAAATAGAAATTGAAAGAATTCACCAATCACCTCCTGAAAGAGATCCCAAAAGGAAAACTCCTAGGAATATTGTAGTCAAATTCCAGAGTTTCCAGGTCAAGGAGAAAATATTACAAGCAGCCAGAAAGAAACAATTCAAGTATTGTGGAAACACAATCAGGATAACACAAGATTTAGCAGCTTCTACATTAGGGGACCACAGGACTTGGAACATAGTTCCTGGTTTTGTCTTGGCTGGTAGACTTCCAAGTATTTCACATTGTCCGAAGTTATTTTAAATGGAAGCTTCCTGCTGGACTTTATTGGTAGAAATGCTGATGATTCATGTGGGTTTACTTTATATTCTGCAACTTTGCTGAAGTTGTTAATTATTTCAACTAATTTTTCTTAGTTGATTCACTAGGATTCTCTAAGGATACCATCATAACATCTGGAAAGAGTGATGGTTTTGTTTCCTCGTTATCTATTCTAATTATGTCAATTTCTTTTTCTTCTCTTATTGCCATTGCTAGCATTTCTAGTACAATATTGCATAATAGTGGTGATAATGAACATCCTTGCTTCACCCTGATCTTATTTGGAAGGCTTCTAGTTTATCCCCATTACATATAATGCATGCTGATGGTTTTAGATAGATACTGCTTATCATTTTAAGGAAAACTCCATGTATTCCTACGCTTTCTAGTGTTTTTTTAATAGGAATAAATGTTGTATTTTGTCAAAAAGCTTTTTCTGCATCAATTGAGACAATCTTTTTATGATCATGACTTTCAGGTAGTCCAGTAATTCTTAAATTATCTCTCCTCAATCTATTTTCCAGGTCAGTTCTTATTCTAATGAGATATTTCACATTTTCTTCTATTTCTTTTGTTCTTTTGATTTTGTTTTATTGTTTCTTAATGTCTCACAAAGTCATTAGCTTCAATTTGCCCAATTCTAATTTTAAAAAGTATTTTATTGTTACCTTTTGAGTTCTTTCCTTCCCTCCCTCCCAACCCTACACTAGAGAAGTCCAATATTTGGCAAAGATATATATGTGAAACTACACAATACATACTTCAATATATCCGTTGTTTCTCTGGAGGTAGATAGCATCTTTCTTCATAAATTCTTTGTAGTCAGATTGAATGTCATATTACTCAGAATAGCTTAGTCATTCACAGTTACTCTTTGAACAATATTACTGTTACTGTATATAATGTTCTCTTGTTTTTTTAAGATGTTATTTTCTTCAGTATTTTTTGTGCCTCTTTTAACAAGTTATTGACTCTCTTTTCATAGTTTTCTTGCATCTCTCTCATTTATTTTCCTAGTTTCCCCCCTACTTCTTATTTGATTTTTTAAATCCTTTTTGAGCTCTTCCACAAATTCTTGTTGGGCTTGTGTCCAGTTGACATTTTTTGAGGCTTTGCCTGTGGCTGCTTTGACATTGTTGTCTGAATTTGTATCTTGATCTTCTCTGTTATCATAGTAACTTTTTTATGATCATGTTCTTTTTCTTGTTGTTTGCTCACTTTTCCAGCTTATTTATTGACTTTTAGCTTTATATTCAAGGTGAGCTCTGCTCTCAAGGTGGAGGAGTCACTGTCCCAAGCTTCAGCACAAAAAACCTGACAGTGACTCCTTCACTTGTTGCTGTTTTCAGAGCTAGTTCAGAGCTAGTTTTTGGTTCTTTCAAGGTGTTATGGTCTAAATAGAGGTGTGGTCATTGCTTTCCTGGACTGTACTCTGGTCTGTGAGTGACCACAAGCACCTTCTGTGCCTTGAAACTGTGACCAGGGCTCCTTCTCCCCTGAAGCTGCAAGTGCTATTATCCATTGTGTCCCTGGAAATGTGACTTGGGCCCCTGCTTTCCTGCAGCCACCAACTCCTTTCTACCTTGTATCTGAGACTAGATACATGCTCCTTTGTGAGCAACCACAGGTCCTCTTCTTCCTGGAACTGTGAACAAGTTCCCTGTTCTCCTGTAGCAGCAATCACTAGTGCACAAGTGCTCCTCTTCACCCTGGTACTATGACCTGGAACTGTGTATGGGCAATGAAATAGCATCTTTCTCCCAGAGCCAGCAAAGAGTACCTATAATCTCCTCTGACCTGTTGTCCAACTCCCTTACTGTCTATGTGCTGAGAACTCCTGAAGCTGCTGCTGCTGCTGCTAACACCATCTCCAAGGCCTTCAGCTGGCTTGCTGGGGTACAGCCTACACTGCCCTGCACTACACTCCTGTGATCCTAATCAACACTCCAGTGAGACAGACCTTTTCTGCTGACCTCTAAATTGTCTTAGGCTGGAAAATTGTTTCACTATGACCTTCTGTTGGTTCTGTTGCTCCAGAATGTGAATTGATTTCTAGGAAAATAACTTCCCTTTTCTTGTATTCCAAGTATCCCATCCTAATAACAAAAAAACCTTTTACTCAGAAATAGAGCAGGATTCCTTTCCCTTCAGTGACTATGTATTTCCCAAACACCTCATTGCTAGAGGATTAGTAAGTCTGGATGCTGATACAGCTATAGCAGGCCTAGGAGCAATCCTAGGAAAAATTCCAGATGGTCATATGTTCCTGTGAAATGCTGGCTAGCCCATTTCTGTAAGCCTGTTCACGACAGGTTTGGGGCATATGAATTCCTAGGGTCCATTTCAGATAGTGCCTTTGGTGAGGGAAGAGAAAAGTGTGTAGTAAACAATTCTATTTCCACTTTTATCTTTGTATCTCCAGTGCTAGCTCCATTCTGGACTCATAAGAAGTGCTTAAATGTAAATTTAGCAAATTCTTGTTAATTAATGAAGTTTTTTTTAAAATCAGGTCAAATACCATCTCTTACAGGAAGCCCATCATGACTCCCCCAGTTGCAAGTGCTATCACCCTGGAAATTACCGTGTATGTACTTTGCATACATGTTGTATTCACTCATCTCTGTATGGGTTTGACCCTGAAGGCAGGGACTATATCACTTTCTTTCCCAGCTCACAGTACAGTGCCTGAAACACAGCAGATATTTAATAAATGCTTTTTGATGGATTTTTTGCGCGCAGGGAAGTGAGCTTTTAATCCTGGGCCACCAATAAGCTACATCATCTTGAAAGTCATTTCACTGCCCCCTGCCTCACTTTCTTCATTTGTAAAATAAAGGAATTGGACTAGAAGGTCACTTACTATTTGAACCCATGTTCTCTGACTTCAAATCCAGCCTTCTTCGCAAGATATCACATTCCTTCTAAGAGGTGATGATTCTATAGAGGCCACTTTGGATTTCTTCCAGCCAGAGCTATGCTTGTTTTCTTCTCTATGAAACTGTCACCCCCTTTTTGCATCATCTCGTCCTCTAAACTGACCTTATTGATTGAACTTGTCTATAATATGCCACCCTTTCTAGAAGAAGGGGTAGGAAGAAAAGATTGGTGTGTGTAATAGTCATGGAGTTGAGGTTAAAATAGGATGGAGAGAGAAAAAAATCACAGGGTCATAGATTTAGAAGTAGAAGGGACCTTAGAAGTTAGCCAGTACAACTTTATTTTACAGATGGGGAAACTGAGGCTTGGGAAGGGTAAGTGACCTGCCCAAGGTAGCAAACATCACAGGTAGGATGACAATCTAGGTCTTCTGATCCAAAGAGATAATCTTTGTCATGTGCTTAGCACAGTGCCTAGCACAAAGTAGACATTCTCTTCTCCTTCCCATTCCCTCTGACACCAGTTCCTGGGCTCTTTCCACTATACTATGAAGGCAATCATGATTTTGATTCAATGTCCCATGATGCAACTCTCTGGGTGACTATCTTCCCAAAAGCCACACGGCATGGGGTAGAATGGTGTGTGTGTGTGTGTGTGTGTGTGTGTGTGTATGTGTGTGTGTGAGTGTGGGTAGGTTGAAGTACATGAAAGCTAAGGCCTTATTCACGGATAACATTTTCTCCCTGAAGGTCCCTCCCAGTTCTGACATTCTCTCTTCTAAAAAAATGCAAACACAAGACAAAATGGCATCAGTTATGGCAACTCTCAACACATCACTTTCAGTCTCTTTAAAAAACTCTCTATAATATTTCCAATGTGCCCATTAGCTCTCTCCCTGGTCCTACAGGACTAGAATTATTATTCCCTCTATATATATGAAAAAATCAACACTGAATGATATTAAATGACTTCCTGAGGATCCCATAACAAATTAACATCTGAATAGAAACTAAAACTCAGGTTTCTTTTGTTCTTGTCCTTGGACTTTTGAATTATATCATTATGGGATTTTAGCCCCTTAAGGTGGGTTCTGCCCATATTTATTTTTGTGCCACTTTTTATACTTCATTAAACTGGCCCCCAGCGACACTGGGAACGTAGGTCAGTCCCTGGTATCTCTAGGAGAAGCAGCAAGGGAGGAATCAACTATAATTAAATTGAATTCATTTCAATTCAGTTTGCTTCAATTAATAAGCATTCATTAAGCATCTACCATGTGCCAGCCATAGCTATATGCTGGAGATAGTAAGACAAACATGAAATAGCAGCTGCCTTCAAGGAGCTTATATTCTGTTGGAGGAGTTAACAGGTACAAAATTCAAGTATAACAGATGTTGAATCGGTCTATAGAAGGTGATCCCAACCAGGGTTTGATGGAATTCCCCTGTAAACTCACCTGAGACGGCCCTATAGAACAATTCAACTTCTGCTACATAAATACAAAATACATATGAACTAAAAAATTTTGGAGGAGAGGAGTCCCAGAATAAGATCTTTTAAATTCAGATTTTTTTGTATTGGCCAGAATTTGTTTCTGCCCTCCCTCCACCCTCAATTGAACAAGAAATAAATAAAGAAAAAAGAGCATTAAAATACTTGCAGTAAATGTGCAGAGTTACATAAAGCAAAATCCTGTATTGATCATGTCCAGACATGTCTGATTCCTTCTTTGTCTCCAATTCTTATCTCTCTGTCAAGAGATAGACAGCTGGCTGCATCAACAGTCCTCTGGAATCACAGCAGATGTTGTATTGATTAACATTCTCTAGTCTTTCAAAGTTATTGTTATTGTATTATGAATCGTTCTGCTAGTTCTGCTCACTTCATTCTACCTCAGTTTACATGTCTTTCTAGGATTCTCTGAAGTGATCCCTTTTTCCATATAGCATAATAGCATTGCCTTACACCCATGTATCATATGTGGGGGTGCTATCTTAATAATAATAATAATAATAATAATAATAGTGATAATGAGCCATGGGAGATTATTATTGAGACAGCACCCCAACACACATTCAAGGGAAGATGCTCTGATACTAAAGATTAAAAAAAAACTTAGGTACAGCTTATGTGGACACAACAGTCCAGTCAAGTCAACTAGCAAGACACCTACTACATGCCAGGCACTATGTGAAGCTCTGGTGATACAAAGAAGGATAGAAAATTCCATACTTTCAAGGAGCTCACAATCTAATGGGGGAGACAGCATTCAAACAACTGTACAAATACATACATACATACATACATACATGCACATGGTATACATATGCATGCATGCATCCGTGCACATATACATACTATATGTGTATATATGTCTGAAGATAACTTCAGAAGAAAGGCACTAAATTTCAGGAGGACCAGGAAGAGCTTCTTGAAGAAGGTGGGACATCAGCTGAGAATTGAAGGAAGCCAGGGAACCAATAGATACAGCTAGGTCCCAATTAGTTCAAATAATTAATCCTATGACATGGTCATAGGTATTTAAACTCATGTTATTTGAAGTTAAATTTAAGTAAAATGTGGTAATTGATTCCAGCCTAATGGTAAATAAATAATAGGAATTGTAATTCTCAACTAATTCCCAGCCAACCTTCAGACAAATTACATTCCCTGAAAAAGTTATGTGAAATTGTCCAGTGATGTGGTTGTTACTGATAATACATGTTGATTTCCATGTAATTCCTGAATATAAGAAAGGTGTGTGCTTTAAGTTTGATGACATGATTCCAACATTACCCAAGGTATCGGATTGAGTATTACTAGCGGTTAGGGTTGTCTTTTCTTACTTAGATCTTTGCAGACATTGGAATAGTGTTCTTTTGGCTCTGCTCTCTTTCTTTTAAAAAATTAAGATTTTATTTTAATTTAATTTAAATTTATTTAAAGTTAATTTAAAGTTAAAATTTTAAGCTTTTAAAACACATAATTGTCACTTTCCAATGACACCCTTGCTCACAGCAAAGAATCACAGTTAAGCAAAACAAACCAATACATCAGCAAGGTCTTCCAATACTTGCTATATCCTGCACCTGTGGAGGTATTCTGTACCTCTCTACTGAGGGGAGAGCAATATGCTTCACTATCAGTTAGCTCTGCTTACTTCAATCTATATTACTTCGTATGGGTCTTCCTATGTGTCTCTAAATCCCTCATTCCTTTTGGAGTAGGGTATTCCTTTCCATTATATTCATTATACTACTATACTATTCAACCATTCTCCAATCATCGGGCATATTTTTTCTCCAGCTTTTTGTTGTCACAAACAACACTGCTATGAGTATTTTTCATACATATGGGTATTTTCTTGTTGTCTTTTCATATTTTGGAGTATTATTCCCTGCAGTGGGATTTCTAGACCAAAGAGTATGAATAATTTAGTAACTTTAAAAAACTTAGATAACTTTTCTTCCATTGTTTGCTGAGACCAATTCATAGTTTCATCAACAATGACTTGGCATGTCACACCAGTTTTATTTAACCTAAAACAAATGTGAAATGGGTTCATACCCAAATTCCTTTCCTTCCTTTTCTGGAAGCCCTCAAACAACCTTCTCTTCTAATGGGTCCCACCATACCTCTGGGCATACACAGTCCATATGACAAGTTATTAGCAAAGAGATGGGTTCATGTTACTTCTCAGTGTGTGTGTCCCTGATATGTCAAACCTTTTCACAGATAGCATGACCTGTGGACCTTTTTTCCAGGTTTGAATGAGGCTATATATCTCTGTCTCTTCTCCTTCTTGAGGTTCCAAATCCCTTTTCCTCCTCTGTCATCCAGGCTCCATCTGTCTTTCCATGTCTCCATCCATGGCATATATTGTTCCCTATAGAGTCAAGTGGAGGTGAATTTCTAGATGAGTGCATCCCAATTGCTATGTTCAAGTAGTTTCCTTCATTCTTTCTTACAGTCAGTCAGTCAATAAACATTTCTTAAGCACCTACTATGTGCCAGACATTGTGTTAAGTGTTGGGGATACGAAAACATGGTCCTTGCCCTCAAGGAGCTCACAGTCTAATGAGGAAGACAACAAATAACAAATAGGTGCAAGCAAGCTTTATGTAGGATTTAATAGGAAGTAGTTAATAGGGAAGGCATTATGGGGTAGTTAGGTGGTGCAGTGGTTAGAGCATCCAGCTATGCCTGTACAACCTTGGAAAATTCATTTAACACCCCTCTTAATATTCAACCTTGCTACTTGTTCACTAGAATGTTTCCTCTCTTTCCCTAAGTACTAGGCTTTCTGGCCCTACTTGGCAGGTAAGACTTAATTGACTTGGCAGAGAGAAGCCTAGAATTCAAGACACGAAGAAAAATGCACAAGATGAAATCCACCTTTTTTTTTTTTTAAATATATGCAACCTGAGCTGCAAAACCCATCGATATGCGATTCTCCTCTCCTTGGTGAAGATCAGTGCCTTGAGCCTGCATGAGGAGTGTTGATGGGAGAGAGACACAGTCTCTCACTTCTCTTCAGTCTCTTTAGTCTTTGGGCATTTCTGGCACTTGTAGAGAGAGAGAGAGAAAAGAGAGAACGAAAAAGAGTACAAGAGAATGAGGAAAGAGAGAGAGAGAGAGAGAGAGAGAGAGAGA
>NW_020943070.1:5028162-5036720 GCF_900497805.2 Vombatus ursinus | reverse complement strand
AGAGAGAGAGAGAGAGAGAGAGAGAGAGAGAAAACACAAGAGAACAAGAGAGAGAGATGATGGATGAAGCCAACCCCATTTCAAGTTACTGAAGGGAGAAAAATACTCTGAGAAGAAGCTGAGAGTCACCATTTTGTCCCTGTCCTCAACTCATTTCAGTAGAGACTTTGGAGATTTCCCCTTTGGGTGACATCTGTGCCTTTTTCTCTTGGTTGAACTGAGTTATTTTGCTCCCAACGGGAGAGCTCATTCATTCTCTATTGTCTGGTATATATTCTCCTATGTACATTTTCTCTGATTTCTGTTTTGCTATCAACTTGGGTAAATAAATTTCTCTGCTATTTGCTCTGTGTATTCGTTGTGGAACTGGCATTTGGCAGGAAGGGTGTGAAGCCTCAGGTATAAAGCTTAAGGCCTCCCTTTCCCATTAATAAATAACAATTCAGAGTTTAGCTTGAACCTAAAAACCACGTTCTCTGGACTAACAATATTGAAGGGAACATAATTCTAGTGTGGTATTCCCTCTCTCTGAGTAGAGTAGAGTGGCTCCAATCTCCTGCTTCCCCTCCTGGCAGGAATTAAAGTCTCCCTTGGAGAAGGCTAGGGAGAGGGGACACTGGAGATATCTATTCTGCCTCCCCCATATGCTGTATGTGAAGAGATAGCCTTGCTAGACATACACACCTCTTTTCTCCTGACATGTTTCCTCCAGAACCTTTTCCTTACATACTTTAATATTAGACTTTCTTCAATCTTACCAGGGGAGATGACATAGTAGTATTCATTAACACCATAACCCATCTAAATAATGAGTTCTATATAGAAGAGAAGGTATCACCACTCACTATCATCTTTCCTGTCACCTTGAACAACAATAATAACTGAAGCTAGCATTTACATAGCTTAAGGTTTGCAAGGCACTTCACATACATTGGCTCATATGACCCTCACAACAACCCTTTGAAGAAGGTGCTATAATTATTCTCATTTTCCAGGAAATGAGGTAGACAGATTAACTGATCTGCCCTGGGTCACACAGTTGGTAAGTGTCTAGGTAGGATTCAAACTCAGATCTTCTCAATTACAAGATTAGTATTCCACCCACTGTTCCATCTATCTGCACACTGTTAGTCCCTGAGTCTTGAGCTTTAGGTCTGCAGCAGAGGGGACACAGATTAAGTTCATTTTAACCGGGGGTAAGCATGGCGAGATGGGCAGGTGGGGGGATGCAAAGTACGGGAAGGAGGAGAAGAAAGGCCAACCTTCTGTGCTGGAGCACTTGAGTTGGAGCTTTAGAAAGAAAGAAAAATGACAAGGTGTTCTCTATAAGGGATATTTCCTGATCCAGACTAAGAAGCCACTTAACCTCTACCTGTCTAAGGCTCTTCAGCTGTACAATGGAGATCATGATATCATTTAACAACCAGGGTTGTGGTGAGAATAAAATGAGCTTAGCATAGTGCCTGTCACACGGTAGGTGCTTAATAAATGTTCGTTCCTTTCCCACCTTCAATCACTTTACAGAAGGCTCAGAAAGGCAGAAATGCAAACTCCTTCTTAGTGAGTTCCTGGATAGCTGGGTGAGAGAGGGAGTTCCAGGCATCTCAGATTAGAGAGGAGTTGCTGATGTCTGGATAATGCTACATTGTCAGAAGATTCCAACAGGAGCAGGGGAAGGATGTCAAAAGGACGGCAATGAGACTGCCTTTGGGAAGGAGACCAAGAAGAAGGAAGCCCAGCCCTTCCCCTTGGGGGCTCCACAGTTTGCCAGGGCTGGGGAGAAGAGATACACACAAAGAAACTGAACTGTGCCATTCTCCTAGGATTGAAAGCTTAGGGCAGCTTAGTGCCAAAAGAACTTCTCCAAAGATGAATAGATAATAAAAGGCAGAGCAGAGGTTGGAACCTGGGTATTCTGACTCCAAATGTGGTGTTAGAGAGGATGACAAGATGAACATAGACAAGTAAATAGAACACTAATACAAAGTAATTTTGGGCAAGAAGCAGTAAGACCTGGGGGCTCCTCCAGGTTGGGGCATCAGAGCTGTGCTTTGAATGAAGCTAGGGATGCCATGAGTCTGGGGTGAGGAAGGAGATCTTCATAGGCATCAGAGAGGTAGAATCTACTGCACGAGGAGGGGGGGCTGTGGGAGGGTCTCTCAGGCCACTGAACCCACAATTTCACCCTGAGTCTTCCTGTCTGGGTCCCCTGGACCCAGGATTCATGCTATTAGAACTTGTTCCTTCCAGCCCATGAAAGTATCCTCCAGGCTGGATTTATTCCAGAGGTAGACACATTCTACACACAGAAGGAGCTTGATATACATTGTTTGGTTTGAATTGAGGAGCTGGAAAGAAGGCACCAGTGAGGCTTCCTCCAGGACAGGAGCAGTAAGATACCAGAAAACAAAGACCCACAGGAAAAGGAAAACACTTGGTCCTCATGACTCTCCCAGCTCCCTTGGAGGACTCCCAAGCCCTTCCAAGCTCTGCCATTCTGTGATTAGCTCCAGTCATTGACCACTGACCTATCCTTATGAGAAGTAACTGATATTTCTACTGAGTTTTCAAGATCATAGATTTTGAGCTAGAAATGAACCTTCAAGGTTATCTAACCCAATCCCTTCATGTTGCAAATGAGGAACTGTGGCTGAGAGGTTGTGACTTATCCAATGCCACTGAACAGTAGTGTCTTAATTCAAAATCAGGTCCTCTTTCTTCAAGACCATCATCCTTAAAAAAAAAGTTTCCTGACCACAGTCTGGTTTGTTAGGTAGCTTTGGTATTAATATCCTCATTTTATAGATGAGGAAACTAACAAACAATAGAGGAGAAATGACCCAGGCAGATAAAACCATATGCCACCACATCTTCTTGATGCCATCTCGGTGTTACAGGGTTTGAGAAAAGTAACAGACTTGTAAAGAGACCTTGGTAAAGTTAGGTCCGCAAAAACCACAGAAGATAGAAGGAATGTGATAGGATGATCCAGGATGGAGAGGTGTTTGTTAACAATAGAGGACAGCTTCAGAGAGCCTGGTGGGAAGGAAGAGCAGAAAAGAGGAGAGGGACTGATGAGAGCTAGAGCTGGAAGGGACCTTAGAAGACATCTAGTCCACCCCCTCATTCTTACAGAGGAGGAAACTGAGGACTAAGGAAGCAAAATGACTTACCCAAGGAGACATAGGTACTAAGTGTCTGGTTTGGCCTTTGAACCCAGGTCTTTGGATTCCAGAGTTAGGGTTCAGTCATCCAGTGAGTAAGAGTCAGGCCTAGGATTCAAGCTCGTTCATTTCTCCCATGACGCCTTTAACTTACTCGATCATCTTAGATATACATTTCCTCTAGTTCTGTTGAGCAAGACAAGTTAAAGATAAATGATATTTCATCACTAGTGGTGAATTCAACAGAAAATGGGTAACTGCATCAGAGGCCCTTCCCTTCTGAACCTGAAATATGAAGCAACTATGGGCTGTTACTCTAGTAAAGGTGGAGATGGCGAAGGAGATAGGGGAGAAGTGGCCAGTGTTGTTTAGGACTTACAGGAAGACAGGGCCCCAGTCTCAGTCAGCTGGATACAGAGACTACTCAGGTTTGGGAGATACCTGGAAGGATCCCCCCCATCCCCCTAAGAACTTCTTCCCTTCCCACTGTGATTGCCATGACAACTGACCCAACCATGACTTACCATTTGAATGGTGGACTTGTCAGATTTGGAAGGGAGAAGGGGAACCTTAGAACACAGAATGTCAGAACTGGAAGAGATCTTAGAGCAAAGAATATCAGGGGTAGGAGAAACCTTAGAATATAGAATGTTGGAGATGGTAGAGACCTTAGAACATACAATGTCAGAGCTGTGAGGAATCTTGGAACAGAAAATGTCAGGTCTGGGAGGAACCTTAGAACATAGAATGTTAGATATAGTAGGGACCTTAGAACATGGGATGACAGAGCTGGGAGGGATATTAGAACAGAAAATTCTAGGACCGAAACTGTCAGAACTTCAAGGGAAGTTTGAAATGTCTAGAAGATGAAATGTCTGAGCTGAAGGAGACTTTAGAAAAGAGAATGTAAGAGCTAAGAGGAGTCTTAGAACGTGAAATATCAAGGGTGAGAGAGACCTCATAGTATAGTATGTTAGAGCTGGAGGGGCCTTAGAACAGGGAATGTCAGAACTGGTAAGAACCTTAGAACAGGGAATGACAGAGTGTATGTGTGTGTGTGGCGGGGGGAGTCTTTAGATCACAAAATACCAGAGTTATATGGAGGTCTGGAGGATCGTATAATCCACGTCTTCCATTTTTCAGAGAAGGAACCCATAAAAAAAGAATCGCTTAATTCAAGGTCATTGGACAATTAAGTGGAAAACTCAGGACCAAGATCAAGGTCTCTTGAATTATGCTTCAGGGCTTTCCCAATTCAATTCAATATCTACTGTGCCAACACCTTGAGGGGAAAGGGAAGATGAAGAGATGCCAGTTCCCTGCCCTCAGGGAACGTGTAGCCATTGCTGACTGGAGGTATCAGGGTAGATTAAATGGAGAAGGTGGGATATGAACTGGGTTTTAAAGGGTTGGTAGGAATTCAGTAGTCAGAAGGGGTGTGAGTGTGTGCGTGGGAGTGGGGTGGTGGGGGAATGATAATAGTTGTGGACATTTTAGACATTGGGACCAGCCTGAGCATAAGCCTACAAGCAATGAAACGCAGCATTTAGATGAAGGAGGGGATGTTATCTGAATTATTTAGATGAAAAATATATAAACTATAGAAGGGAGTCCAATGAGTGTGGAGACAGCTTACGACTAGCATGCTAGGATAAGGATGGTGGAATGTATTCAGCAGGCAATGAGGACATACACACAAATCTCCAAAGTTTAGACAGTGAAACTAGAGCCCTTGAGACTGGGTGGGATGTGGCTCATGGCTGGAAGATGGCTTATGATGGATGAGGAACCTTATTCAAAAACAATACGACAGGGAGGGCTAACATTGTATGTTAACAAGCTAGACCCATTCAAGTCAAGCATGGACTGGGTGGGTGAGGAGGGGGTGAATTCATGGTAGAGAGTCCTTGGGTGAAGATCAGTGGAGGAAGAAAAAGAAGTGATTTTGTCATCAGAATATACTACAGAATGTCTGACCAGAAAAAAGAAAGAGATAATGAGATGGAGGAACAGGTCACAAGCATGTTACAGTGGCACCACAGAGTGATCATTGGAACCTTCAACTATTCAAACACCTGGAGCTCTCTGCTCAAAGCAGAACAGCTAATAACTTCTTAATTTGTCCTAATCATAATTTCATCCTTTGTAAGGTGAGATAACCAAGAAGAAATTCTGCACTTGATCTCATTCTCACTACCAAGGGACAACTTGTTGAGGTGGAAGTGACTGGAGGATAGCGACCGGCACGGTGAAGGACCTTGAGTCCATGTCTATGAGAGTTGGTTGAAATAACTAGGGATGTTTGAGCCAGAGAAGGGAAGACTCACAGGGGGAATGATATCTGTCTTCAAGTATTTGAAGGGCTATCCTGGGGAAGATGAATGGTCTTCTTGGTCCCAAAGAGCAGAATCGGGAACAAAGAATGAAAGCTGGGAAGAGTTCAATTTAAGCTTGATGTCAAGCCCAACTTTCTGACAATTCAGGTTGTCCCTAAGTGGGATGAGCTGCTGTGGGGCCTGTTGGGGTCCATTTTATTGGAGGTCTTCAAGCAGAGGTAGAATGAACACTTGAGTATATTAGAGTTGGAATTCCTTTTGGGTAGGGGTTAGATTAGAGGCCACTGATGACCCTGCCAACTCTAAAGTTCCCTAATTTTGTGATTTTGAGCCATCAAAGGATTTTGAACTGAAGAATTATATGACTCTAGGGATAAATAAGGAAAATTAGCAGGCAGAGTGAGGAGAGTGGGGCATGGAATGAGAGAAAGAGAAAACATGCAGTCTAGATAGGAGGTCACGGTGATGGCCCAGGCAGGGAGCAATGAGATCTAGTACTAGGGTAGCAGTAATGGGGAGAAAAAAGAGACTGATTGGAGAGATACTGAGGAGGGATAATGGCCAGGGGTAGCAACTGAAGGACGTTTGCAGGTGTGAGAGAGGGAAAGTCAAAGATAACCCCAGTGTTTTAAACAAGTCAAAGCAGTCAGATGACTCCAAGTACCACTCAAGAGAATAACTGAAGAAAATTACCATGGTCAAATAACTCATGAGCCTGTTTGATCTTAAGTAGTGGAGTGAGCATTTAGTTAATGGATGCGTCAGTGGACCCAGAGCCAGTCTTTATACTTTTCCAGGACTTGTTAGAATAAATAGAAGATAATTAACAGAGGGAAGGCATTGGAATTAAGAAAGATTGGGAAAGACTTCCTGTAGAAAGTGTGATTTTAGTTGGGGCTTACAGAAAGCCAGAGAGGTCTATAATCAGGGTAGAGGAGGAAGAGCATTCCAGGCATGGGGAAGAGCCAGAGAGCAGAGAGATAGATTGGACTGGTAATAAGAAAAGGGATCCTTTTCCACTAGGGAAAGGACCATGACTTAACTCGTGTGTATCATTCCTGCTTCCAGCATCTAGGCCAGCAGTTTGCACACAGTAGATATTAAATGGATAATTGTTGAATTGAGAGAACACTTCAGAACTCTAACTCTGGATTCTAATCCCAAGTCTGACACTGATGCTGGCCTTAATTTCCTCATCTGTAAAATGAGGAAGGGCTAGACTGGATGACTTCTAAAGTCCTTTCTAGTTCTAATATTCTACACTTTAATAGGAAGAATTTGGGCCAATACTGGTGGAAGTTGGGGTCATGTGATTTTTTGGGGGGGAGGGGGAGGCAGCTGACCATTCTCAAATGTAGACAGCCTGAACATTCAGCCAACTATGATGGCGATATCATATGATATCATTCTGGAGTGTGGGAGGTAGAGGTTGGTCAGGTGGGAAGAATACCAGCTTTGTAGTCAGAGGACCTGGATTCAAATTCTACCTCCCACACTTATTACCTGTGTGACCTTACACAAGTCACTTATGCTTGCTTCCTCATCTGTAAGGTGAGAGAATTGGAGTATATGACCTTTGAGGTCCTTTCCAGATCATAATCTTGGATTCTATGATTTCTAAGGTCCTTTTCCAGTTCTCCACCCATGGGCCATAGGCCTCTCCTTTGGCCCCCTCTCTACCAATTCTTCCTTTACAAGAAAAACCTGTGGTTTTAGGTTGGGGGTATCATGAGTATGAAAAGGGAAATAGAGTACAGGGTAGTTCCCTATTCTCTTTACAATTCACCACTGGTGATGAAAGCCCCTTTATCTTGAACTTATCTTGTCTTAGTGGAACTAGAGAATAAAAATGTCAGATGATTAAGGAAGCTGAGGGTGAGGCAGTGGAAGCTGGAGAGGCAGGAGCTCCGGAAGGGGAGGGAGTATGGGGAGAGGAACCTCAGAAGTCAACTCATTCAATGTTCTCACTTTACATATTTGGAAACTGAGGCCTAGAGAGAAGTAATTACTTGAAGGTCAAGGTCACACAAGTCCAAGCATGTTTCTACCATGGCCTACACCCCCTTTAAGCCTAAAACAGGACATGCAAATGAAAGTCACACAGCGTAGACTCCTCCCTTAACAATTTCTTGGATTGAAGGTCCTGGGATGTGTTGGAAGAGAGCTTCTCCCCATGCCTGCAACTCTGTGGAGATCTGTCCTCCATTGAAAAGTCCATGTTGGCTCTTTTTGTGGTGACAAGGAATTGGAAATTGAGGGAATGCCCATTAATTGGGGATCGGCTGAACAAGTTGTGAATGACTGCGATGGAATAGTGTTGTGCAACAAGAAAGAGTGAGTAGGATGGTTTCAGAAGAAAACCTTGGAAGGCTTATATGAACTAATGCAAAGTGAAGTGAGCAGAACCAGGAAAACAAATTACACAGTAACAGAAGTAATGTAAAGATAATCGATGGTGGAAAATTTAGTAACTGTGATTAATACAATTATCCACCACAATTTCAAAGGACTTATGATGAAGGATGCTACCCACCTGCAGAAAGAGAACTAATGAACTCTGCATAGTGAAACATATTTTTTTTCACCTTCTATATTTTTCTTGCTTTTTTTGCAATATGGCCAATGTGGAAATGTTTTACATGACTTCATATGTCATAGTCATTAGGGCATCATATTTCTTGCCTTCTCAATGAGGGGTGGGGGTGGAGGGAGGAAGGAAGGAGAATTCAGAACTGAAAATAAAAATTAAAAAAATTCATGTTTGCTTTTCACCCCTCTTTCTTCATCACTTCTCTCTTTGCCTCTTCCAGCAGTCTCTTCACTACTCGCACAGTTTTGCAACACCATGAGCTCATCAGTCTCTCAGCCAGTCTATACTGGCAGTGACACAAAGCTCTCCCTCAGGGAATTGCCCCAGGCTTGGTGAGAATGTTGTCCCAATGCAGCAGCAGCATTAAGTAGTAGTAGTAGTAGTGGTAGCAGCAGCAGCAGCAGCAGCTGCAAAAGTAGCAGTAGCAGCAGCAGCAACAGTAGTAATAGTAGTAGTAGTAGTAGTAGT
>NW_020943070.1:5011316-5028152 GCF_900497805.2 Vombatus ursinus | reverse complement strand
CTCTCTCTGAAGGTGGATAGCATCCTTCAGTGAGCCCTTTGAAATTGTGGTGGATATGCAGTGGATAGAGCTCTGGTCTTGGAGTCAGGAGGACCTGAGTTCAAATTCAGCCTCAGACACTTGACACTGACTAGCTGCGTGACCCTGGGCAAGTCACTTAACCTCGATTGCCTCACTAAAAAAAAAAAAGAAAAGAAAAGAAAAGAAAATTGTGGTGGATAACTGTTTTAATCCCAGTTACTACATTTTCCATAGTTGGTTACCTTTACATTAATGCTGTTACTATGTAATTTGTTCTCCTGATTCTGCTCACTTCACTTTGCATTAGTTTATATAAGTTTTCCTAGGATTTTCAGAAACCATCCCCTTTGTCATTTCTTATAGCACATAGCCTGACACAGTGATAAGCACTATCTATCTATCTGTCTACCTATCTATCTATCTATCTATCTTTCTATATAATAGGTTGTTGGGAAGACCAAATATATACACCTATTATTATCTCCATTTATAACCTGTTATTATCTCCATTTTATAGATGAGGAAACTCAAGCAGATAGAGGTTAAATGACTTATCCAGGGTCACACAGCTAGTAAGTATCCAAGGCCAGGTTTGAATTCAGGTCTTCTTGACTCCAGCCCTGGTTTTCTATTCATCCAGATGCCTCTATCACAGCCTATTTCACAGCTTGCAAATGAGGGGAAAACCTTGTAAACATTAAAGTGAATTTTTAAATTGTGAAATTACTGTTATTATTGTTATTACTTATTCATGTCTGCCCTCAAAATGGGTCCAGGCTGGCACAATATATTGATAGGTAATAGATATGCTTCAAGCATCCTAGCAATGAATCTCTAATAGTGGAATTGCGAATGAATGGAATGAATGAATGAAGCATTGATTAAGTGCTTAAAATGTGCAAAGCACTGCGTTAACACGGGATGCAAACAGAAAAGTAAGATGATCTTTTGTGGGAAGGAGGAAGACCAGGAAGAGGAAGGCTTACATGTAACCCTTTAAGGTACAAAACACTTTACACACAAACTTTTCTGAGCTTCACAATAACTCTGTGAAGTAGGTGCAATTACTATCTCCTCTCCCTATTTTAAAGATGAGGAAATGAGCCCCACCACTCTGGACCTCTGTCTCATCATCCCTATGATGATTACGAGGAAAGGTGGACTAGATGATGGCTAGGGTCCCTTTCAACTGCTTTATTGAGACTTTTCTAGAAAGAAAGACAGAAAGGCAAAAGGAGAGGAAAGGGAGAATGTGACGATAAAGGTGGGAGAAAGGAGAATTCCCTCATCTTTCTCCTAACTCACTAACTTCTGGATGTCTTCCTCTGGATATCTCATTAGTATTTAGTAGAAAATAAGTTCCCCGAGGGCAGGGACTACCTTGGGTTTTTTGTTTTTTTTGATCTTTGCTTGGCACACAGTGGGTGCTTAATAAATGCTTGTCAATAGATTAATTAAATTAATTAAATTGAGTGATCAATTAAATTCAACAGATTCCTAAACAGAACTCATTCTCCCTGCTACGTCCAAATGCTGCTGCCTGTACTCTGACCATCCTCCTTATTCTTAGTCTCTGCCCCTGGGGCTGGGAGTTCTGATAAATGACCTTTCATCTGATCTGCCTGGTCAGGTATCTACCTGATACAGGCATCTGTATCACTTCCTGGTCATTTCCAAACCAGACCCTCCCCTCCCTCAAAGCTCCCCTTCATGCATTGTCTCTCCCCATTATCTGTTTGTATCTTTGACAATGCATGGCACACAATAAAGGCTTTTCATTCATTCTCTCCTAAACTCACCTCTCTTCCAATGTTCCATATGTCTATTTTTGGGGGGGGAGGGGGGGAGACAATAGAGGTTAAGTGACTCGGCCAGGGTAACACAGCTAGTAAGTGTGTAAGGTCAGATTTGAAGTCAGGTCCTCCTGACTTCAGGACTAGTGTTCTGTCTACTCTGCCCCCTAGCTGCCCTGTTCTTGTCCATTGAAGATAGCATCCACTGGATAGAACGTCCTTGTCCTTATTCTCCCAGCAGTGGAGCTTTGCTCACAGTTGATGCTTAATCAAGGTTTGCTAAAGTATTGAATATTTGAACTTGCATAGGAAAGAGAAGATTGGGGGATGGGCTCAGAATGTCATAAAAGTTCTTCTGAGAATAAATGCTGTGGAGGAGAAATATAGAATACGAATGATTTCTAGGGTCCTAGATCTGAGCTGGACAGCCCTTGGAGGTCATCCAGTCCAAACTAGTCATATTACAGAAAAGGAAACTGAGATCTAGAGAGGTTAAGTGACTTGCCTAGGGTCACACAGCTGAAAAAAAGTCTGAGACAGGGTTTGAGCCAAAGTCTTGATGCTAAATTCCCCACCTTATTGGCTGTACCATGCTAATACTAATGTAGTTCTTTTTTTTTTTATTTCTTTATAGAAGTCAGAGATCTGGAAAGGAGATCACCAGCTAGGGATCGACGTGAAAAAGGAGATTTGTAAAACAGGGAAGTTTCCATAAGACTCAAAAAAATTATCTCCAAAAGTGAGATCTGGAGTCCATTGAAAATCCAATTAAACTGGAAAGCTTTGGTGGGCTGATAGGAAAGCAGGGCTCTACCAGATTGAGGCAAACAGCCAAAGAAGCAGGCTCCCTAAAGGAGGCAGGGTAGTTCAGTGGACAGGACCCAAACTTGAAGACAGAAGAGACTTGGCTTCCTTTCCCATCTCTGAGCTTTCAGCTCTATGAGCCTAAGCAAGCCATGTGCCCTCTCTGGGCCTCAGTTTCCTCTTCTGTAAAATGGGAATAATGTAATATGTGCCTTTTTGAGTTATAGGGAGAATCCAGTGACATCATGGATGTAAAGTGCTTTTGTAAGACTTGAAGCAATATACAAATGTTAGCTATGATTATTACTTAAAGCTGAGTTTCCCTATACCCTTGGGACTGGGAGTTTTGGCAACCTTAAGAATATGTGTCAACTTAATGGATGAATGTGTAAGTACTCATTGTCCCATTGCATATGAAACTAAGGCTCCAGACCCACCATGAGGGGCCTGGGCTTTGAGTGTGTCCCCAGTCATGGGGCTGGCTCTGTTAGGGGAGACTCTTTTTCCAAACGAGGACACATATCACATTTGCAAGAGAAGTGGTTAGTATCAGGGCAGGTTGGCATCTGTGGGCTTGGGACAGGGCAAAACTTAACTGGCTCCTGAGTCATCAAACTTTCAATATTAGTCTCTTTAGTCATGGCTGGGTTGGCATGTGGAAAGTGGAAGGTGTCAGAGCCTTGCCACAGGGCAAAGAGATGCCGTTGCCCATGAAGCCTTCAATCCCAAAGCCAGAGAAAGTCAGAGCTGGAACCTCACTTAGCCCAACTTGCTCATTTTACAATTAAGGAAACAGATATCTAGAAATGGAAAATAGCTTTTTCTTTCTTTTAAATATTTTTATTGATATCTTTTGTTTTAACATCATCTTCGATTCCCTACATATCCCTCCTTTACCCCTAAAAATAAGGAAGGTGAATTTTCTCATATCTCCTTCAAGATCAAGCTTGGTGATTATAATTCTACAGTATTTCTTTCTTTTTGTGTGTGTTACTGTTATCCTTACCATTTACATTGTTGTAATCATTGTGTATATTGTTTTCTTGTTTTAGTTTATTTCATGATATCTTTCTTAACTTCTCCATTAGTCTTCATTTCTTTCTCTTTTTTCTTTCTTTTTTATGCAATTTATTTTATTTTTTTATTTTAGACTTGAATATTAAAATAAGTACACAATAAGAAAAGAAAAAGAAACATTATAAACTTAAACATTAAAACTTAAATGCAAAATTAAGAAAAGAAAAAAAGCATGTCACGTGCACAGCAGAGCATAAGAAAGGATTCAAAATATATAGCAATAAATTTCCATTTCAAGAACTGTCGAGAACTGTCCATCTTTCCTTTGCTTCCTCGTCAGTTTTCTTTTGTTCTCTGCTGTGTACTTTTTACTTTGCGATTTTCCCCCTCCCTCACTCCAGAAGGCCACAATTAAGCATGGATAGATGGATAGACAGACAGATAGATAGATATAGATATGTAGATATAGATATATACATACACATATATACACATACATATATAGACATATACTTTCCCTAACAAATTCTACCTCTGATCTTCTACTTCAAAATCTACTTCCTGATCTTTGTTTTTATGTTTATGAGTATCTCTTATTAGTCTTCATTTCTTACAGTGAAGAGGGACAGTGAATTTTCAAGGATCACATAGGAAATATTAAGACCTGGATGGTAGATTTTACTACCATCCAGTAAATTTTACATACATACAGATTTACATTCTCTTTGGGCAGAGCACCAGGTAAGGGTGTGATACTCTGTGTAGAGAGAAGAAAGAAAAGAAGGAAAAAGAAAAAAAGAGAAAGAAAGGAAGGAAGGAAGGAAGATAGAAAGGAAGGAAGGAAGGAAGGAAAGAAAGGAAAGGAAGAAAGGAAAGAAAGAAAAGGAAGAAGGAAAGAAAGAAAGAAAGAGAGGAAGGATGGAAGGAAGGAAGGAAGGAAGGAAGAAAGAAAGAAAGACATGTTCCCCAATTGAAGTTTGGTCCCCAGTGGACAGCTCCTTCTCTACTCACAGAGGTTGTTGTTTGTCCTTCATTCTCGAAGAGGACCATGACATCAGGGAGATCCAGATCCAGTAAAGTCAGTAGACCTGAAGCTCTACTGACTCCTTAGCCCTCATCTGAGGGATAGTTGGGTGGGGGACCCAAACTACCCTAAAATACTCTAGCTTCAAACTCTAGCCCTCCCTCTGAGAGACTAGAAAGTCTTAAGGGAAACTCAAAGCCTTGTCACCTTAAGAATGTAAGCTCATTGGAAGCCACTGTTTAATATATTACAGAAAATGCTCAACCCAGGATTTAGACCAGAATGTCAGGATGCTACATTATTAGAAACACACATGTGTTTTCCTGAGCATCAAAAATGGAGGAGTCTGACTCTTCCAACAATAGGCCAGTGAGCTTGACTTTGGTTTATGATGAAACTCCAGAAGGAATTATTAAAGGGATGGTCTGTGATTGCTTAGAACGGGAAAGAGTGGTGACATTGAACCAGCATGGGACCCCAAGTACAGCACTTGGAGGTACATGGATGAAATTGTGGAGTGGGGAATGAGAGTGAGGACGGCTCTGCCCTTCTCTGTCCTGGTCAGAGCACAACTGAAGTTTTGAGTTCAACTCTCCTTTCTAATAGCTCCAGCTTTAGAATACTGGAGGTGCTGCCATGTTTCCCACCCAGACCATGGTCTTTCTTCAACAGGATCATGGAGGAATGACTTGGCATTTATTTTCTTTAGTGGGCTTTTTTAATCATGTTTTAAAATTAATTTTCATTTTTAGAGTGTGAGGCAATTAGGGTGTAGTAGAAAGAGTTGTTCTTGGAGTCAGGAAGACCTCACACTCTCACTGCACAACCCTAGGCAAGTTACCACCTCTCAGTGCCCTTGGCAACTCTAAGACTGTAAGTTGCCGAGACCTGCATTGGAAGAAGGAATTTCCACACTTGAAATCACATGTCTGGTTGTCCCCTCCACCTCCAAATTTTAGAGTGCTCGATTTTTACAAGTGATATTCAAATCCATTTCTGCTTTTGCTTCTTAAGATAGCCTCAAAAAAAGGAAGGGTAGATAACATTTAACTCCATTCTGCAGATGTGGAAATTGATGCTCACACAAATCAAATGACTTGCTCAGGGTCATACAGCTAGTAAATATTTGTGCCAGGATTCTATCACATTTCCCTAGGTCCTAGTGTTCTTTTATGAGATACTGCCTCCAAACAGGTGTCAGACAGTCCGACACACTGATAGATATTGGCTATTCTGAAAAGTCCACTTTATCCTTCACTTCCAGAAAATGAAAAAAAAAGACAAAACAAACAGCAACCAAAAAAAAACCCACTTTGTCTTTCCTCTTATTTGAATGACTCTATGTTGATTACCCAAAAAAAAAAAGTTATTCAGAAACAAAGCTTCTGCAAAATTACGACTTCCTCTCTTCCCCTCCTGCCTATCAGTTTCCAAACCGCCCCAAGTCAGGGGATTAAGTATCAGAGAAATAGGAAGTTCCAAGGCAGTCAGTTTCTCTGGGCCCCAACTTTGTCAGATGGCCAGCTTCCCCGCTCCAGAACAGGTAGAATTTGTTGTTGTTGGGTTTTTTGTTGTTTTTTTTTTTTTTTTGCTTGAGCTGGAGAAGGGTGGCTCAGTAGGAGGGGATACCTACTGGGTAGGGTGAGGGAAGGGTGAGAAGGGAAGGTTGAGGAAAAATCAGGGTGGGTATTTTCTGTTTCTTGGGAGTTAGGAATGGCTGGGGCACCACCTAGGGCAGGGCAGACCTGGAGAAATGATAAAAGTGCGTCCTCTTTTTCAATGCCAGACTGGACTGCCTTCACCTTAGACCTTTTTGCGAACCTGGTCATTCAGGCTCATTTTGGGGATCAAGAATCTCAGGAGTCTTTCCCCATAAAGGATGACAGGGGTGTTAGGGTGGAGTGTAGAGTATAGAAGAAAAAGCAGTGAGCAAGGAGTCTGGAGACCTGGGCTGTCATCCTCGTTCTGCCACTAACTTGCTGTGTGATCTTGGTTGAGTCACAATCCCTCTCTGTTCCTCAGTTTCCTCACCTGTAAAATGAGGGAATTTAATTAGGTGATCTCCTAGGTCTGATATTCTACAATTAAGTGTGTGTGTGTGTTTGTGTGTGCTTACCAGATTTTATTTAAATTGTGTTCAGCAAGCACAGGTCTTTGTACACAGTACATGCTTAATCAATACTCATTGTGTTGTGTAGTGTTGTGTTGTGTTGTGTTATATTGAATTGTGGTAAAGGCCAGATGGGGAGATATGACAGAGCAAGAGGTACAGAATTAAGAGAACTCCCCTGCTCAAGATCCACAGGTCCCTTTGGCTCACAAATCCCCTTGGGGTAGGGAAAGGAGGAAGTGGGGGGGGGGACATTCGGGCCGCATTGTATCTGTGTGTATTTATAAAACATAAAATGATCAATGGATCATAAATCTAGACCTAGAAGAGAGTTGAGAGGTTATCTTGTCCAATTCCCTCATCTTCCAGAGGATGAAACTGAGGCCAGAAAGGTTTCATGACTTTCCTGAGGTCATTCAGGTAGCCGATGGCAAATTGTTTTTCTCGGTGTGGGTCTCTGTGTGTAAGCGTAGATGGAGGCCTCTTACCCACAAATCCCTCTAACAGTCCCTTCCACATTCTTCTGGCTCCACTTTAAGGGACTTACCATGGCCCTGGAACCAAAGCCAAGGAGAGCTCCAAGTTATGTTCTCCTCTGGGAGTTGTTTGACCAAGAGAAGAAAAGATTTGGCGGGAGGAGAGAACATAATGGGTGTCTTTTAAGTGTTGGAAAGGCTGTTGTGTGGAAGAAGATTTAATCTTGTTTTGTTTAGCTCTAGAGGACTGAACTAGGATCCCAAAAGGTAGGGAAGCCAGTTTATCATCATTGCCGTCATTATCATTATCATTATTCAATATATTTTCAGGATCATAGGTCATGGAAGACCACAGAAGGGTCAGAGGTCACAGAAGGGTCTTTAAAGGCCATCTGGTCCACTTCTTGTTTTACAGATGAGAAAAATGAAGGTATTAGGATCACCGCAGCACAGTGAATAGAGTGATGTATCTGGGGTCAGGGAGACCTGAGTTCAAATCCAGCCTCTGGCACTTAGCTAGCTGTGTGACCCTGAGCAAGTCACTTCACCTCTGCCTGCCTCAGTTTCTTCATCTGTAAAACAGGAATAATAATAGCATTTACTTTCCAAAGTTATTGTGAGGATAAAACAAGATAATTTAAAGTGCTACATTATTAATATGTACAGGTAAAAGGGACTTCAGAGGTCATCTAGTTCAACCCCCTTATTTTACAGATGAGGAAAATGAGGCCCCAAGAAGTTGTCAGTTGCATGAAATAATACAAAGTAATAGGAATAAAGTATCAGATGCAGGATTTGAATCCATGTCAGGGCTCTTTGCATGCTGCCTCACAGTAATGCCTTTGGTTCTACCACAGCAAACATTTCCCAACAAATCCTCTTGCAAAGTACATTCCCTGAAAAACAGGTCATTTATCAACTATTGAGAGAAAGTAGTGATGAGCCCTTTCACACTGATAGTATTGTGCTAAGATTAACTCTTCTCTTGGACCAGAGTTTTGTTAAATGTTGATTTTATAGTGTTACAAATTTATATTGTTATGAATGCTCATCTCTGGGCATTTCACTGGCTGTCCTCCATGCCTGGAACTCTCTTTCTCTTCATGTCTACCTTAGTTTCAACTAAAATCCAACCTTATACAAAAAACATTTTTTGGACCTCCTCAACCCTAGTGCTTTCCCTCTGACTTATCTCTGTTTCATCCTGTCCATATCTTATTTGTACTTAGTTATTTTCATGTTATCTACCCCGTTAGATTGTGATCTCCTTGAGGGCAGTAACTGTTTTTTTTTTTTTTTTTTTTGTTCTGTTTTTGTTATTTGCCTTTCTTTGTTTCCTCAGCATTAAGCACAGTGCCTGGCACATAAGTAGGAGCTAAACAATGCTTGTTGCCTTTCTCTTGACTTCTTATGGTCATTTTGTATGTTGTTCTTCTGGCCCTGCTTCCTTCTTTCTGTACAGATGTATAGAAGCCTTTTCAGGTCCCAAGGAATGCTTCATATCTGTCGTTTCTTACGGTCCAGAAATATTCCATGATGTTTATAGATCATTCTTTTGTTCTGCCATTCTCCAATCATTGTACACATATTTTGTTTCAAGAGTTTTGATATCACAAATGATGCTTCTATGAACATTGTTGGGATCTTTTGTGACCTTCTTGAGTCGCTAGTAGCTTCACTGGCTCAATGTATCTGCAGAGTTTAATAATTTTTCTCGCATAATTCCAAATTGCTTTCCAGAATGGTTGAACCTTTCCCAGAGACAGACATCCACCTATAGCAGTTCTCAGACTGTAGCCCATGCCATTTTCTACTGTTGGCTTCATGACAGTTCAGACAACTATTCCTGTAATCAAAACTCAAAACAATAGTCAATTGTTGTCTCAAGGGTTTTTTTCCTCAAATAGCAAAATTCCACTAACCACAACTTAGGGCTTGAATACTATTAACTTCTCACATTTCCCTAACAGTTACATTTCATTCATCCTGTACTTGTAAATTAAAACAAACCTCATCCTAGGGTTTCAGACACATAGCAAATAGCTGATAGATAACTCAATATATTCAAGTTGCATTTTTAAGCCACCCTATACATTTTCATAATTTTTATGAGTGATAGCCAAAAATTCTCAAATGAAAATGTACTCCTTATTATAGTAAATTATTATGTTTTAAAATAAAATATACCCTAGCAAATATTTAGCAGTTTTTAAATATCTAGGTGTTTTTGTAAGTTTTTATTTTAAACTTAAATACAGAATGAGAAAAGAGGAAAAAAACATTGCAATGTATACAGCAGACCACAGGAGAGGATTCAATATAAAATAATAAATTTTCATTTCAAGAAAACCTGTATAATAACTACTACACATTGTTTTCAAAGTTGCCTAGCTTTGCTCTTTTGTTGGTTTTCTTTTGTTCTTTGCTGTGTACTTTTTACTTTGTTTTTTTTTTCTCCTCCCTCCCCACCACCACCCTAAAGAAGGCTACAATTAAGTGTGGAGATATATATATATATATATATATATATATATATATATATACATAGCTGTGTGGAGATATGTATATATGTATGCATAGATATCTATAAACATTCACATATATACACATATACACTCACATACGTATATGTAAGACTGTACTATGCTTATTTTCTCCTATCATCAGTTTCCTTGAAGGTGGATAGCATCTTCCTTCGTAAGTCCAAGTCTTTCCATGCGTTGATTTTGCTCTTCCAAATGAACTTTGTTATTATCTTTTCTAACTCAGTAAAATAATTTTTAGTAATTTAATTGGGATGACATTGAATAAATAGATGAGTTAGGTAAAATTATCATTTTAAAACTTATATTGGCTTTACCTACCAATGAACAATAACCATTCAATTATTTAGATTTGAGTTTATTTGTATAAAAAGTGTTTTATGTTTATGTTCATAAAATTCCTGTCTTTGTTCTGGTAGGTATATGTTAAGGTATTTTATGCTGTCTAGGTATTTTAAATGGTCTAAACAATATTGAATTACTGACACAGTGTAATTTCTCTATTTTTCACTTTTGATTAAATCTATTTTAACTTTAACTTTGTCTGAGATCATGATTACTATCCCCACTTTTTTTTAACTCACTGAATTCTACTCCTGTCCTTTATTTTATCTTTCTGTGTATCTCTTATTTTTATAATATTTCCTGAAAGCAACATAATGTTTAATTCAAATTTTTAATCTGCTATCCATTTCTGTTTTATGGGTAAATTCATCCCATTCACATTCTAAGCTACAATTACTTGTGTTTTTTCCTCCTTTCTATTTTTCCTCACTATCCTCACCCTATTTGTCCTATCCCTCCTCACTTCTCTGCTTCACTTTTACCCACTACCTTGCCCTCCTATTCCTTAACCTACCTACCCTTCTAAGAGTCCCTCCCTTATCCTTTCCCCCTACCCTATTCCCTTGCCCTTTCATTTCTTTCTGAATTTAGAAGACTTTTATACCCTTCTAGATATACATGTCATTCCCTCTTTAACCCATTCCTGATAAGAGTAAGGTTCCAGCACTACCTGCCCTCCTCCCCTATTGGCTTCTTCTATGTAATTTTTTCCTTTTATGCCTCATTTGTATGAGATAATTACTCCTTTTTATCTCTCCCTACACAGTTTTTTTATAATCACCCCATCATACTCAGCTCAGCCCACACCTTTCTTTCAAACTACCCAAATAATGATGACAATCATGAGTACTGTTAATATTTTCACATATATGAAGTAAACAATTTGACCTTATTAAGTCCCTTATAATTGGTCTTTAATGTTTACCTTATACTTCTCTTAGATGTTATATGTTGAATTTTCACTTAAGATCTGGGGTTATTGTCACAAAAACCTGAAAGTCTTTGAGTTCATTAAATGTCCGTTTTTTTTGTTTTGTTTTGTTTTGTTTTTTTCCCATTCAGGATTATACTTAACTTTGCTGGGTAACTTACCCTTGGTGGTAACTCCAGATCTTTTGCTTTATGGAATATAATATTCTAAGACCTACTGTCCTTCAACATAGTAGCTGCTAGGTCTTGTGAAATCTTTACTATAGTTCAACGATATTTAAATTTTTTTTCTTATTGTTTCCAATATTTTTTTCCTTAACCTGGGAGCTTTGAAACTTGGCTATGATATTCCTGTAAGTTTTCCTCCTAGGATCTCTTTCAAATGGAGATTGATGGATTTTTTCTATTTCTACTTTGCCTTCTTGTTCTAGAACTTCAGGGCAATTTTCCTTGATAATTTTTGTAATATTGTATCAATATTTTTTTCATAATTTTCAGGTAGTCTGATTATTATATTATTTCTCCTTGATCTGTTCTCCAGATCAGTTGTTTTTCTGATGAGATATTTCACTTTCTCTTCTATTTTTTTCATTCTTTTGATTTGATTTTATGATTTCTTGGTGTCTTAGAATGTCATTAGTTTCCTCTTTCCCAATTCTAGTTTCCTTTTTCTCTTTCTTTCTTTCTTTCTTTCTTTTCTTCTCCTTCTCCTTCTCCTTCTCTTTCTCCTTCTCCTTCTCCTTCTTCTTCTTCTTCTCCTCCTTCTTCTTCTTCTTCTTCTTCTTCTTCTTCTTCTTCTTCTTCTTCTTCTTCTTCTTCTTCTTCTTCTTCTTCTTCTTCTTCTTCTTCTTCTTCTTCTTCTTTTTCCCTAAGCAATGAGGCTAAGTGACTTCCCTGGGGTCACACAGCTAGTAAGTGTCAAGTGCCTGAGGCTGGACTTGAACTCAGGTCCTCCTGACTCCAGGGCCAGTGCTCTATCCACCCAATTCTAGTTTTCAAGGAATTATTTCCTTCCTTAAGTTTTTGATTCTCTATTTTCAGTTGGTTGACTCTCTTCATAATTTTCTTGATTTTCTTGGATTGCTCTTAGTTTTTTTTAACTTTTTTTCCTCAGTCTCTCTTATTTGATTTTTAAAGTCCTTTTTAAGTTCTTCCAAAAACTCTTTTTGTGCTTGGGATCATTTGACATTTCTCACTGAAATAAAATGGCTTTTTAAAGCTCCATTATCTTCCTCTGAATATGAACCCAGATCTTCTCTATCACCACTGTAACTATCTATGATTGGATTCTTTCTCCTTAGCTTACTCATTTATTTGTTCATTCATTCATTCATTCATTCATTTGTTTATTTTAGCAGCTATTAGTGTATTCAAGTTGTCTTCCCCAGGTATGGGGAATGATGTCCCAAGTCTCAGGTCCTTCTTACTGTTATTTTCTGAGATCTTTCTCGGAGCCCAACCTTCGTCTCTCCTCTCCACTCCTAAGCCATGGCTAGGGCCCCCAGCCACCCTGTCCCACAAATGATTTTGCTACCTGTGGTCTCTCCAGTGGCTGCAAAATACAACTATCCTCTCTCCCTTAAAACTGAAACCAGGGACTTTCCAAGTGCCCACAGGGTTCCTGCCCCTCACTACTGCACTGACCAGGTGTGTGCTAGCTCCTCCTTTCACACAGTGGCAGCCCAGCCCAGGATGTGTCTAGTCAGCACAGTTGTGTTTGTTGTCTCTTGACAATGGAAGGTCCTTCAATCTTCTCCTACTCAACCATCAGACCCCCACACTGTCTTCGAGATGAAAGTTTTTAAGTCTGAGGTTGCTTCTCAATCTCTCTGTCCCCAGGGCTTATTGTTTGTTGAATAAGCCTGGAGGTATTTGCACTTCACTCAGGCCATACATCCACCCCTGGAGGTGGGGGTGTTCCCTGGGTCTTCTCAAATTGTCTTAGGAGGACAAATGCTTTACCCTGTGTTTATTTCTGCTACTATGACATGATGTTCTGTCTTTTTTTGTGGAGGAAATTTGGAGAGCTGAAAGTTTTCTGACCTACTCTTCCATCTTCTCAGAATCCTCTCCAAATACCTATTTTTTTATCACATTCTTTTAAAAACTCAATTCAGGGGCAGCTATGTGGCACAGTGACTAGAGCACCGGCCCTGGAGACAGGAGAACCTGAGTTCAAATCTGGCCTCAGACACTTGACACTTACTAGCTGTGTGACCCTGGGCAAGTCACTTACTCCCATTGCCTAGCCAAACAAAAAATGAAACAAAAAGAAAAAGCTCAATTCATAAGCTAACATCATCCAAATTTTTAAAAGTTTTTTTTAGGAGCATTTCTGATACAAGGATTTCCTCAATTTCACAATATAAGAGAATTTAGAAATACCATAATATATATGATACCACATATTTAAAACATGAAACAAAATTTATTACCAGTCAAATGATGCAAATGCATTTCCAAATGATCTTATATTAATCTTATTTCCTTTGGCATTTTATACCAAAAAGTAGTATAGAGTTATCATGTATGGAATAATTTTTTTTCAGTCTTTTCAGTTGTGTCCAACTCTTCATGACCCTATTGGGGGTTTTCTTGGCAGAGATACTGGAGTGGTTTGCCCTTTCCTTCTCCAGATCATTTTACAGATGAGGAAACAGAGGCAAACAAGGGTAGTGGCCTGCCCAGAGTCACACAGCTAGTAAGTGTGCAAGACCAGATTTGAATTCAAGAAGATGAATTTTCCTGACTACAGGCCCAACATTCTATCCACTGAACCACCTAGCTGCCCCCATGGAACAATTACATCCAATGAAAGAAATAATAATAGTCAACATTTATATAGTGCTTGCCATACATCATTCACTCCCCCTGACTTAAGCACTTCACAATCATATCATTTTGATCCTCATAACAACTCTGGGAAGTGGGTACCATGATTATTTTCCTCTTTACAGATCAGGAAACTGAGGGAAACAGAGATAAGTTGCTTAAGATGACATAGCTAATAAATTTTCTGAGACCAATAGTCCTTCCTTTGAAGAGGGACCCTTCTTCAGTTTAAATCACCATTTCCATTCTTTAATTAAATTTTGCTCATTTTAAAATTTCTCTCTGATTTAAACAGGATTTTCTCTTTTCATGGTCAAAAAAAAAGGTTAACAAGAGGTAGCCATACAATGCAAACCAAATATCTATCTTTTTTCTTCACTCTGAGATTACTTTTAAACTAGCTGTTTTCCTTCACTACACTAAAACAATAGGTTTATCTCTCTTCAGGGGGAAAGTGATCTAAGCATTATTTACCCTTGAAATTTTTATACAATTTAATTCTTATTTTTCCTTAAAACAAATTCTACACTCTGTAGAGTGTAGATATTTCTGCATATGTTAAGCTTCTGTTAAGTGTCTTATCACATGGGACAAAGAGTAAGTGAGTTTCTCAAATTACCCAGAATTCTTGGAATTCTCCCTGGCAGTGTTAAAATGATTTATCTCCAACTTTTTAAATCTACTAAGATGCTTTTAGCAGTGCTAGAGACTAGGCAAAAGTTTTT
This sequence comes from Vombatus ursinus, assembly GCF_900497805.2. Taxonomy (NCBI): domain Eukaryota; kingdom Metazoa; phylum Chordata; class Mammalia; order Diprotodontia; family Vombatidae; genus Vombatus; species Vombatus ursinus. The sequence continues at coordinate 5,013,532 of NW_020943070.1, read as the reverse complement.
CTTTCTTTGATTATCTGACTTTATCTTCATAATCTCAACATGTCTAGGGCTGAAATGACAGAGGAAAAGTATCTTGCATGTTTTTTTTTTTAGCCTAATCTCCCATGGAAAGCCTAAAGAGGGAATTAGTCTCTAGCTAGTCTTCATACTGGGACAGAGAGTTCAGCACCTGGAAGAACTATTTCAAGTACAAAACTTCATTAACCTTCCCCAGCATTCTAAACTCTTTGGTTACAGTATTTTTTTTTTTTTTGCAGTCTTTCTGGCTGGTTGCATTTTACCCTTAGAAATCTTTTAAGGTAGCGGAATCTAGAAACAACACTAAATATGATCCTAGACAAAGATTTTCCCACATTTTACAAAGAAACAAAAACACAGACAAAATGATTAGACAAACACATACTTGCTGGTCTTACTTTTTTTCCATTTGCAATAATGAAAAGAGCTGAATTAGCCAGGTCTGTGCCAAATGCTTTCCAGCACCTTTATTTGGGAACTGATCTGAGATGAGAGGGGTCTACAGGGTCAGAGAAGGACGGTCTCTGAGTTGGGGTGGGAGTCAGAGGGGAATCTCTGCTAAAATAGGGGTCAACTGAGCTGTGATGGGGAGTTCTAAAGGGGGTGCCTAGTATGAGATGGGGGTCACAGGGTGAGTGTCTGAGCTGTGATGGAAGGATAACACACCTAAATTTGAATCTAAACCTTACCATGACTCGGAAGAATTTGGAATTGAGAGCTGGAGACCAACCTGGGGAGGGGGTGGTTTTCCATGAAAAGTTCCCTTGGTGAAAGATTAACTGAAGCACTCTAGGTAGTTTTTCTGAAAGGCTGCTGTTCCTAGGGTCAGAGTCCTGACTTAACCTAGCTTGGCTTGCCAAGAATTGTGGTGGATAAATAACTGAGGAAACAATCCAATCTATACAATTTATGAGTAGAACAGTCATAATAAATGAGTCAGTGAACTCCCCAATTAGCCCAAAGACCCTGAATACAGAGTGAGATAGATTTTAATCTATTAAAAACAATTAATCAAATAAGACCAATTAATTTAAAAAATTAACCAGCACAAAAAATTAGGTATTCTGATTTCTAATTGGAGGAAAACTTAGGGACTTCCCAAGTTGGGAGGGGATGAGTGAGCAGGTACAATTACCTGAATTCAGAAAAAAAGGTGTTCCACTCACCCTAAGTGTCTGTATTCAATCAAAGGAATATAGAAATGGTAACTGAATGACCTGGATGGGGCCAGTTTTCAGATAAGACAGTATGAACCGCTGGAGACGTGTACTGTGAGAAAACTCCTTGCATCAGTATTCAGATCTGACTGGGTTTCTGATCAGCATAACCGAGGTCTTTAGTTAAGGTCTCTAAGCAGCAGGTAGAGGTGGTCCAGCTTCCCATTTACACAGGGCTGGGTTCAAACAATGAAACAATCTCACAATCTCCACAATAGAATAAAGTTTTCTCCCGAGACAGAAATTGGACTAAATTGAATAAAAAGGGAACTGAACTAGTTCCAGAATGGAGTCACAAGATGAAGTCCTCATGTTTTACTCAATTCCTACACCCATAAAATTTCTTTACTGTAGTAAGAGTTTTCCCTTGCTTCCTTATTTCCTCAGTCCACATGCAGGTTTTATTTTGTTATGTGGCAAACTCTTTCTTTGCACTTGGTTGTTATCATTTCTCTAGTTTATTTGGAATATTTCTAGCTGTTGTCAGGTGATGAGGAGGATCTGGACATTTACACAGTTTCTCACTCAACTCATCTTTCCAGAACCTCAGGGAAACTGGATTTTTAGCTCAGTCTGACAAATAATTTCCTGAAAACAAGAATAAGTCTGTAAGTGGAAAAAAGTCATTTGAATTTCCCATCCTTCAAAACCTTCGTTTGGTGGCTGGATAACCATTTGTTGTAAAGAGCACTAGTGCTCTGAGTATTTACTTGATTAGATGAACTTTCTTTCCAGCAGTTCAATTGCTATCATTTCTTTTCTTATGTAAAGCAGGCCACAAGTAATTCTCTCTGTCTCTGTCTCTCTATTTCTCTCTCTCTTTCTCCCTCCTTTCCTCTCTTTTTCTCTCTCTTTCTCTCTTCTCTCTCCTCTTCTTCTCTCTCCCTCTCTCTTCTCTCTCTCCTTTCTTCTTCTTCTCCTTCTTTTTCTCCTCTTCCTCCTCCTCCTCCTCCTCCTCCTTCTCCTCCTCCTCCTCCTCCT
>NW_020943070.1:5002309-5011216 GCF_900497805.2 Vombatus ursinus | reverse complement strand
TCTCTCTCTCTCTCTCTCTCTCTCTCTCTCTCTCTCTCTCTCTCTCTCTCTCTCTTCCCCTCTCCCTCTAAGATGAAAGCCAATGAGCTCTGCTTAGATTTCTGACAAATTTTTGGCCATATAATTAAAGGGATGGTTTTGAGCATTCAGAAAAGGAAGTGACAATTGCTGGAATCTTCCCTTCTCCTACAGTTACAAGTAATCTATCTTAAACTCCTTAAACCACTGCTAGGTCTCTCCTAACACAGTGTCATGAGTTGTCATGTTATGTCTCCATCCTTTGTCTCATTGCTGCCAGACTGTAAACACCTTGGGGACTTTGTTTCATCTTTGCAGCCCTAGCACCAAGTCCAGTTCACCTAAAGCCCACGTGATAAACATTTATTTAATCCTCCAATACCAGAATGACTTTGTTCTTATCTCTCCTTTTCAGAATTCTTATGTTACTTTAAAGCTTAGATCAAGTTTCTCCTTTTCTGGGAAGTCTTCTTTGAGCCACCTCCTCTCTCTAGTTTTACTTTTCTCTCTTCAAATGACTTATTTATACATTTGTGTACATGCAGTGTCCTCCTGCCCCCACCTTCAACTCATGTAGGATGAAATCTTCTTTTTTTGTCTTTTGATCCAGATTGCCTAGTGGAATACCTTACACAGTAAACAGTAGGTGCTGCTTAAATGTCCATTGAATTAATTATTGAGTTAAATTGACCTTAGAGGTCATCTAGTCCAACCAACTCACTTGATAGATAGGGAAACACATTCAGGAAAAGGGAAGTGGCTTGCCCAAGGTCTCAAATTATCAAATTATAGACAGTATGTCTCCCTAATGTGTTTCTCTTGTAGGACTACAGGATTCTAGATCTACAGAGTAATTTGGAGATTATCTAATCCAGGGGTGGGAAACTTGCAACCTCGAGGCCATATGTGGTCCTCTAGGTCCTCAAGTGCAGGCTTTTGACTGAATTTGAATCCCAAGGATTTGTTCTATGAAGTTTGCATTCAGTCAAAGGGTCACACTTCAGAACCCAGAGGGCCACATGTGGCCTCGAGGCTGATGGTTCCCTATCCCTGACCAATCCCTTTTTTTTTTATAGAGGAGGATATTGAAGGTCAGAGAGGTTAAGGGACTTGTTCTGGGTCACATAGCTAATAAGCAACAAGGCTGAGATTTGAATTCAGTGAGATTCCCATTTCAGTTGTGAGGCAGTGTCTAGAATGGTGGTGGTCTAGAACTCAGGAAGACCGGTATTCAAATCTCACCTCTGATACTAGCTGTGTGATACTAGCAAGTGTGATACGGGGACGTCACAACCTCACTCAGCCCCAGTGCTATAGAAATGTTGGTTATTCTTATTATTACACTCTCACAGCTTATCCCAGTGTGGAGGAGAAGGTGGTCCTTGTTGTAGAGCTTAGATCCTCATCCGGCTTTGGGAAGGGGTCTGGGGAAGGGAGTTGGGTGTCTTAGACCCCAGCAAGAAGTTTTTCTTTTCCCCTCTGGTCTCTGCAGCTGCAGGCCAGAGTAGACTCAAGTAGGGCCTTGCCCAACACCTAACTTCTCTCTATTCAGGCCTTATGGTCACAGTAGCTGGCTTCTGTCCTGGGGAAATGAGCCAGAATCCCAAGGAAATGGAACCCACCCTGTGAGTCCCCGTGAGAGAAGAGGACAAGCTGTGAGCAAGGAGATGACCCAGGCCTCCAGCTGAGCCCTAGGACAGGGACTGCCATCCTGGAGTCATCCTGGCCTAGCTCGGCCCTGAAGATGGAGGTGGCCTGGAGGGGGGTGTTCAACATCCTTCTGGCTGTGTCCTGGGCTTCCACAGAGAGTGACATCCAAGGTCAGGGCTTTCTCCTCCTTTCCCTTCCTCCTACTCAGGGAAATGTACTTACCTCTTTTCCAGTCTGAGGACCTTCCTTCCCACTCCTCCTCTCCTCCCTTCCCTGACACATACTCATTGGATCTAGATTCTGGGATCTACTTTGGAGCCGAGGCTTTGCTGCTTAACTCCTCTAACATTGCGTACATTCCCTGAAAGCAAGGACTGGCTCCTATTTGTCTTTCCGGCACCTAGCACGGGGCCTGACATACAGGTGGTGCCAGATAAATGTTTGTTCATCACTTGATTGCATGGCCTTAATCAATCACTTCACCTCTCTAGGACTCAGTTTTCTCATCTGGAAAATGAGGAAATTGGATGGTCTCAAAGGCTCCTTCTGTCTCTGACATCCTATTTTCCAAAGGTCCTCTCACTTCTGACGTTCCATGTTCTAAGGCCCTCCCAGCTCTGACATTCCCTGTTCTAAGGCCTCTCCCACCTCTAAATCCTATGATACTATGATATAAGCTACTTTTTTGCTAATCTTTTTTCCTTTTCCCTTCCACTTTATTCTTCCCAACACAGATGTTCTCTCTCTCTCTCTCTCTCTCTCTCTCTCTCTCTCTCTGTGTGTGTGTGTGTGTGTGTGTGTGTGTTTTGTTCTGTCTGCCCTCCTTTCTGTCATGTCCCTGCCAGAGCCTGGGCAGAGTTCCCAGGTGGGGCCATGGAGAGGTAAATGGTTTGACCATTGGGAACATTCCAGGGGAATCTTCTCATCCCCCCCCTCCCCCAGATTCCTTTCATTTCAAGGAAGTTGAAGAATATGTTGGATGTCTGCATTTCCTAATTCCTGGAGACTTTTCCAGGTATTACTGGGAAGGTGAAGGGAGATGGGCAGAGATGATGGTTCCACAACCATTTGGCTTCCCCAGTGGGGTATGCTTTCCCGAGGCTCCAAGAGAAAGGGGGACGGAACTAGGGAAGGAGGTTTGTAATGTCAAAGACATCGGAGCACAGGAGAGTAAGTAGCTTCAGCATCCTCGGAGATCCACGGTCCTTTCTAGAGATGTTTATCAACCTGGAAATCAGGAGCTTTTAGAGAATTCTGGAAGAGTCTTGACAGTGAAGTGCTTGGGAGAAGGGACTGATTTTTTTTTTATATTCCCAAAAGCTTAGCAGAGTGCTTGGCACATAGTAGGCATCTAATAAATGCTTGTTGACTGACTGTTCTTGTAACCAATCAATTAATAAGCATTTATTAAATACCTACTACTTGTCAGGCACTGTGTTAGACACTGGGAACAATGAAACAATCCTTGCCCACAGGAAGCTTCCATTCTATCAGAAGAGATGAAATGTACACTAATGAGTATAGATAAAATTGACAAGCTTAGAAGAGGTCCTTGGTTATGGCGGTGGCAAGAAGGAGTCATGCTGTAACTGAGGATGGTAGATGAGAAAGTAATGACTAGTCTTCTTCTTTCCCTTTTGATTCTCAGAAAACATTCCCCTTCAGACCTTAAATTGCAATAATGACTTCAGGACTAGGATTATCTGTCAGTGGGAGGAGGTTGCCGATGCCCAACGCTACCTCAACCTGACTCTTTTCCGCCAAATGTATGAGTGAGTATCTGAGCCCCCAGGGTTCCAGAGGGAAGAGGGAAGAAAGCATCTCTCTTACAGGGCCAGGCCCAGGACTAGGATGGATGGAGTTTGGAGAGGGAGAGAAGAGAGAGAAAAAGTCTAAATGGAAGATATCTTAGAGTCTACTGTGCCCCAGAAAGGTGAGAGAGGGTTAGTGTTTGGATTTGCTAGAATGCTAAAGTGAGCTGGAGAAGGAAATGGTTAACCACTACAGTATCTTTGCCAAGAAAACCCCAAATCAGGTCATCAAAAGTCAGGCATGACTGAAAATGACTGAAGAGTCTTCTCTTTGAAGAACAGTGATAATAATAAAGTTTCTTAATTTGATTTTTAAAACATAGTTGAATCTACTTTCAAGGGAACAGAAACTGGAGGGTTTTCCTATCCTTGATCACCTTTTCTCTAGCCTTGGTCACATCCACCTTATAGAATCATAAATTTCAATTTGACATCCTCTTTGAGCACCTGAACAGCACACATTCCCCCTCAGTAGTACCTTTTCAAGAATTTTTAAAGAATTCACCAAGGTATTCCTACTCTTTCCCCATTTACTTTCCTCTTTCGCCATGTTTCTCTGGGGCAGCTGAGTTAGTTTATGCAAAATACTCTAAGGCACTTTTCAAAGCATGTCAAAGGTGGATGGGCATGGATCCAGCTCCTTCCATTGGTGGTTGTGCTGATAGAGGAGATTCTTATAATCCCCATAAACCACTTGAAAAAAGGATCATAGAATCCAGAAGTAAAGTTGGCAGGGACCTCATAGGAATGAAATGAGACTCAGAGATTGTGACTTGTCCAAGGCCACACAGTCAGTATACAACAGAGGGAGCATTAAATCCACGTATGTGACTACAAAACCAGTGCTCACTCCACAATACCACAGATTCCAAGAAAAGAGAAATTTCCTAAATATATCTCAGAGGGAAATCAAGGATTCCTACTCTTGAAGCCTGATTAATTTAAGGAAGAGGATCAGACCTTTCCACTGAGTGTCCACCTTTGTTAGAGACATCCTTGTTATGATCTGGGGCTGAGCGGTCCCTGAATCTGATTCTATGTGTCCCTTCTAATTTTTCAAATTCACTTAGTCAAAAAACACGTATTAAGTAACTGCTACGTGCCAGACACTGTGTTAAGTGCTGGCAATACAAACAAAGCCAAAAGACAGCCCCTGAATTCTTTGTCTGGGCTCCTGGCCACAGTCTTAGCTTCTCTTAGTTGGGAGAAGACCTCAGAAGTCATCAGATATTGAGCCTGAATCCCACAGATCATTCATATCTTCTTTCTACCAGTAACGAGCCACCAAAGCAAGTCTTTTGTGACCCTGAGCGGAACACGTCCTTGCCCACCTGCCAGTTCCAATCCTGCATACCCAGGACTTGCTTCATTCACCAGGATGTTTTTGTTACAAGTCAAGTCGACATCTTTAGCTTCAAAGCAGATCATCCACTGGAGCTCCAGCTTAGCATCAACCTAACCCAGAATGGTGAGTGGGGCAAAGAGAGAGGGAGGGAAAGAAGGGAGGCTGTTCCTTTCTATGCTCCTTCTCCTGGGTAGATAGGATTGGCATGGGCAGGCCCAGAGGGGAGCCAGGATGTGGGGATCGGGACTGAGAATGGGGGTGGTTTTGTATGGCAGCTGGTTGAGGTGGAGTGGGCAAAAGATATCTCCCTTTCAAGTTTGGCACCATTATAACCTTGGGCGAAAATCACTTATCAAAATAAAAAATCAAACTCAGAGAAGGACATCCTCATTAATAATGATCACTAATCCCTTAGTATGAATTTCCTAGTACTAAACTTAGAGTTTGAAGAGACCTGTATCCATGGGTGCAGGCTAAGGCAAGATTATTGAATTGAAATCATGGCTGTTCATTGATTGAGAGCACCCCACCCCCCAGATTTTCATTCGATCAACGACAGCTTCCAGGGTACAGAGAGAAGGCAACTCCTTAAACTGGATTTCTCACACTAGACCTGAGACTGCATTGAAAACTTAGGGAGAAGAATTTAGTGTCTCTTCTCTTCATACCACCCAGTTCTTTAAAACAAAAACAAAAAAACAAAACTTTAATAGTTTTTATTTTATTTTATTTTTTATTTTTATCTTCTCTTCATTTTTGAAGATATGCTTCCCCTCCCCTCTTCTCCAAGAAGCCATCCTCTGTTATAGGGAGTTTTTAAAACAAGAAGAAAAATAAAAAAAAAACACAATTCAGCAAACTAACTAAATAAACTGAGTCTGGCATTATGTGCCATATTTCACACCCATAGACCTCCCCATCTGCAAAGAAGAGGGAGAAGCACAATTTTTTTTTAACCTCTTCTCTGGGCCAAGCTTGGCCCTTACTCACAGCGTATTTAATTCAATGTCTATTCATTTGTTTTAAAATTTTCCTTTTTTCCATTTGTTTTGTTGCTGTGATTTGGGGCATATTGTTTTCCCGGTTCTGTTTCTTTTGCCACGTAGCTTCCCGTTTCTAAGAGTCTCCCAACACTTCTCAGTTTGTGACATCCCCATCACTTCTTCCAGTACAGTAATTACCTCTTGAGTTCATGGAACGTTGGGACTGTTCCCCAGGCAGTGGGCATCATCTATGTCTTTTCCAGTTCTTTGTTCACAAAAAGGGTGGCTTTAGGAATTTTGTTGTGTCTTCAAACCAGGTCTTTGAAATAACTACTTTCTCCCACTCTCTGATTCCAGTTCTGCCTCCTGCCCCTGAGAATCTCGAGGTTTTGGAGAATGGAACTGAAGGTTTCCTGCTTTCATGGGCGATGCCCAGAAGCTGGACCCAGAGCCTCCAGTCATCCCTGGTGGGACTGACGTTCCAGGTGGCTTACAAGAGACAATGGGAGTCATGGGAGGTATGGAATGTCTACCTGGTGAGGCCAGGTCAGCCCCAGCCATCCAAGGAGCCTCTACCTTCCCTCTCCAACCTCCACCTACTGCAGCAGCATTGATCTGACTTCTCTTTTCAATCCACCAACAGGAGGCTTCTACAATGGAATCCTCCATGGCCCAAGTTCCCCTTGGGTATGATGGCCTCATTCCTGACAACCTCTACGTGGCCCGAGTTCGGGCCAAGACATCTAGAGGACATACCAGCCTGTGGAGTTCTGAGGTTCCCTGGGAATCTCAGAAAGGTAACTATGGGGACACAGATCCACCCCAGGTCTTGGGAGGCAGAGGGAAGGGGCTCCTTACGCTCTTCCAAGGTCCATTTCCCCGGGATTGACTTTTGAAAAGCAGCCTGGTGCAGAGTCAGAATGCTGGATTGGGAACCAGAGAACCTGGGTTCAAATTCTGGCACTGCTACTCAGTAGCTGTGTGGTATTGGAACAGTTACTTATCCTGGCTGGGCCTCAGTTATTGATTGATTGATGAGGGATGATGGATTAGATGACCTTCTTAAGGTCTCATAGCTTCTAACTTTATGGTCCTCTCCTCTAACCCTACTGGCCTGGGAATAAGGAATGAATAAAGGAACAAAAAAATTATTGAATGCTTACTATGTTAAAAACCCTCTGGAGGATACAAATTGAAAATCAAGATAGTCCCTGCTCTCAAGGAATTCACATTTTAAAGGAAAAGATGATATGTAAAAAGAGTTAAGCTTCAGGGTGGATGAAAAGGTCCAGGGGTCCTCAGAGTTAGCAATAGATCAGATGGTAGTAACCAGGGGTCCAGAGGGCATAATGGCAGGGTAGATGGTGTGGCCCAGAGGACCTGCAGACTCCTTGGCAGGATCAGTGACAAGGTATTGAGACCTTTCATCTTGATGGAAGGTGTAATTGGTGCCTGCTTGCTCATCCAAGCATTCTTCCTGCCTGGCCACAGGCAGCTTGAGCTGGGCAAGGTACAAAGGGAGAGAAAGGGATAAGACCACCCACACCACCCTGTGGGAAACTCTGACATCGCTATCCTAAGGTCCTTCCCATCTCTGATGTTTTGTGTTCTAAGACCCCTCCCAGCTCTGACATCCCCTGTTCTAAAGCCCCTCCTAGCTCTGACATTCTGTGTTCTGAGACCCCAACCTATTTTGACATCCTATCATTCCAAATACGGTAATATATTTATCTCTAACCAGACCACAGTACAAGCAATAGCTCCTTGCAATGAGATGGGGCTTTTCCTTTCTTCCAAGCTCCTTTAAACATAGTCTTTGGTTAATTCCTCACTATGTCCCTGAGAACAATGGAGAGTTAATATTTTCATTTCCTAAAATAGGAAACTGAGACCCAGGGAGATTAAAGGACTTTTCCAGATGTAGAGAGCAGCTCAGCAGCCAGGCAGGGGCTGGCACCGTGCTGTCAGCACAGGGACCGGGCACCAGGCTGCCTCCAGCCATCTTTACACTAAGTTCTTCCAAGACCTCCAGGCTCCCAGATGATGCTAGGAATGTGGGCGAATCCCTAGTGTCTCCAGGAGAGGGAGTCAGGCCACAAGCCGAAAACCATTCACTGTGTTTGGACGTGGGTCCTTGCTCCAGCCCTGGCAAGGGGCTGGTTTCACTTCAGAGAAGTTTAACGAGCTGCCTTCCCAGGGGATGCAGCTCAGCCCAAGAATCTCCAGTGCTTCTTCGACGGACACAAACAGCTCAGTTGTACCTGGGAAGTGAGGACCGAGGTTACCCGCTCTTTCTCCTTTGGGCTCTTCTACAAGGCTGGTCCAGGTGCAAAGTGAGTGACCCCTTTCTATGTTTGGTACAATTATCTCCACTCCCCGTTGTTTTATTTGTTACTGGAGGGAATTCTAAGCTCCATCCCACATGACACAGCAGCCTGAAAGTCATAAGTGATCCTTTAAAAACATGATTGTGCCCTTAAAAAAAAAAGACTATTGACATTTCTGCTTATCCCAAAGAGCCCATTTGTCATAACAAAGAGAGTTTTAAACAAAACCAACCAACAAAGCGAAGGGTATGTGTGGAAGCATCAGCCACATTCCACAGCCATAGCCCCGCATCTGTGTCCTGACAGAAGGAAGCATTTCCTCAAGAGTGATTGATAGAATTGTAGTGTCTAAAGACTGTCACAACTTCCCTCCTCCCAACTTTCCAATTTTCTTACTGTAAACTTTCTTCTTCTTCTTCTTCTTTTTTTAGCTAGGCAATGGGGTTAAGTGACTTGCCCAGGGTCACACAGCTAGTAAGTGTCATGTGTCTGAGGCTGGATTTGAACTCAGGTCCTCCTGACTCCATGGCTGGTGTTCTATCTCCTGTGCCACCTAGCTTCCCCCTTCCTTTCTTTTTATTTACAGCCTTGTTTCTGTTTCTCTCTCTGTGTGTATCTCTCTCTCTGTGTCTCTCTCTCTGCCTTTCTCTCTTTCTGTCTCTCTCTCTCCCCTCTCCTCTCTCTCTCTCTCTTTCTCTTTCTCTGTCTCTGTCTCTATCTTTCTCACACACACACACACACACACACACACACACACACACACACACACACAC
>NW_020943070.1:4978923-5002299 GCF_900497805.2 Vombatus ursinus | reverse complement strand
CACACACACACACACACACACACACACACACACACACACACACACACTCCCAAAGAGACATTAGGCAAATAAGCAGGTGCAGACAAGATAGATGGTGATCTGAAAGGGGAAGGCTCTAGCAGCTGAAGTGAGGAACTTGGGAGGGGAGATAGGGAAAGGGCTGCTCCAGGAGGTGGTGCTTAACCTTCAGTCTTGGAAGAGGCCAGGGAAGCCAGCAGGCCCAAGTGAGGAGGGATGTTATCCCAAGCCTGGCCAGGGCAAAGACATTCACTGGAGTTCTGTTCCCCACAGGAAGGAGTGCACCCCCGTGCACAAAGAGAGGAAAATGGGCAGCCCCTACGTACAGTACAGATGCCAGATTCACGTCCAGGACCCCAGCAACCAAAGCCAGTACACGGTCATGGTGCAAAGCAAGGAGGGGAAACCTTTACCGAGTTACAAGCACAGTGAGTGGCCCAGGGTCTCAGACATTGATCATACTCACAGTTAAGCCACAAAACAGGTATTAAACCGGACAATCCGTCAAACCCAGCCCCCCACCCGTGGCCTGCCCTTCGGGACCTCTCAGCCTTGTTTTAGGGAAGCAAGATTAACACACGCATGGCTTAATTAGCACCAGACAGAAGAAAAAATAATAATAAATAGTCGATATTCCAATAGCATTTTAAGGTGTGCGGAGCACCCGCTATGTGTATTGTCCCACTGGATCCTCACTCACCACAACCCTGGGGAGTAGGTCCTATTATTATCCTCATTTTATGGATAAGGAGAAGAGGCAAACAGAGGTTACGGTCAGCGGTGTTTTCAACCCAGGGCTCTTGACTTTCCCCACTACATTCTCTACTGTGTCCCCCAGTTTCTTATGAGACGGAGCTTCAGGCCTATAAGACCTTAGAGGGGAGAGAGGCACTATAGTAGGCTGAGAGTGGTCTGGGTGGTCTTCCTGGAGGAGGTAGGACAGATAAGTGGAGGGGAGAGAGAAAGGGGCATTGCAGAGAAGAGGAACCAAAGGCCTGGGGAAGGTTCCTTCTGCCTGGAGGATGGGGTGCAGCCTCCCAGTCTGGACCTCCATTACTCTTACACCGTGCATCACTCAACCTCAAGGCATGGAAATGGCATTGCATAAATGAAGGAGCTGGCTTTAAATCCTTGTTCTATTAATTATTACCTCTATCCACACAGGGAATCATACCCTTACCCATGCCATTACCCTTACTTGCTCTGCCCAAAGGAATATAAATTTTGATTGCTGAAATTTAGCAAGATATCTTAGGGTTTAAGGCTAGGTTTCTTTTTTAAGAACCATGCCTTAAGTCCACATCACTCTGGCTCTCATTAATTGGCCAACAGTAGGTCCCAGCCCAAGCTTCGTGAGGTCATTGTTGGGACTTTGAGGGCACAGAGCGAGTATAAATAGCAATTGTTTCTGTTTTGTCCAGAAACCCTAAGGATCTTCCCCTCCCAGATTGGTTTTTTTTTTTTTACTAGGTAAAAGAGTCCATTCCTTGCCTCATTTCTTAGCTAGCCTTAATCATTGAATGGGTATTGCCTCGGATAAACTGAGACCTGTTAAAGACCTTAGCTTAAAAAAGCCAAGGTCTCCCACTGCATCCAGAGCCATCTCCAGTCATCCTGGTCTGGATCCAGATGGCTCTGAAGGAGAAAGTGAGGCTGGTGACTTTACACAACCCTCCTTCACCTCAATCCAATTCACTTGCATGTCATTTCATCACTTTCCTGATGTCATGGTCCTCTTAGAGAACGAAGGGCAAGCAATTACCTTTGTTACCTGGGCAAATCACTTGTCCTGTTTTGGCCTGATTTTCTGCAATCAATCGAATGAAGGGGTAGGACTAGATGGTTTGTTTGGAAAGTCCCTTCCAGCTCTGACATTCTTCTAACCTCCTATGATTTATTAGCGTCTCTGGCTTATTATTATTTTTTTCTTCTGTCTGGTGCTAATTAAGCCCTGCATGTATTAATCTTGTTTCCTTAAAAATTCTAAAATTTCAAGAGCTGTGTTCTCTGCTTGTGGTCTGAGGTCCTTCTGGTCTTCAATGGGAAGAGGATGAATCCAATTCCAAAGTCTCTGTTTCCCCTCTCAATGTCTGGTTGAGTCACTTACCATTCAGTATTAGGGTCAGCAGCAATGTTGCCCCTTCATGGTAGAGAGATGGGTTATGCTCTAGTTCTAGACTTTGTGGAAGCAGGAATGCCCCTGAAGCTCTCTGAGTTTCAGTTTCCTCACATTTAGAATGGAGCAGCCCCAAAGCTCTTACTTTCTTCATTGACCAAGAGATGAATGATTGGCACTAGCCAGTCTGGGGGTGATTTACAGAGCCTCCCTTTGGGGATGCCCTGGTAATTTACTCAATACAGCCTGGTTGTTTCTTTATATCCCAGTTAAGCCACCGACACCATCTATTAAGGTCAAGAAGGCTGGAAACAACTATTGGTTCCAGTGGGAAAAACCCCAGGTCGGTTTTGACAGTGAGCAGACCTATGAAGTTCAATACAGGAAATCGACGCAGACTTGGGAGGTAAGCAGCTCTCCCTGTGAGGGATGGGACCTACAGAAGGGTAGAGATGGGGCTAGACATGTGCGTTCAGTTGTTTCACTGGTGTCCAGCTCTTCCTGACCCCAGTGGGGTTTTCTCAGCAAAGATACTGGAATGGTTTGTCATTTCCTTCTCCAGCTCATTTTTACAGATGAGGAAACTGAGGCACACAGGGTGAAATGACTTGCCCAGGGTCACACAGCTAGTAAGTATCAGAGGCTGGATTTGAATTCAAGGAGGTATCTTGGCTAGATGTAGGGAGAGACCAATTCCCTGTGCACTGGAGGAAGAATTATGTGAGACTGATTTGAATGTGATGAGAGCTGGGAGGGGAGGAGGAAGAGCTCAGACTTTAGAGGCAGAAGACTTGAGTTTGAATCTGGCCTCTGCTACTCACTAACTCTGACCCTGAGCCCATCACTCCCTTTCTCTGGGCCTCAGTTTTCCCCATCAATAAAAAATAAAGGAGATTGGACTGGATGATTTCTTACATCCTGGCTGACTAGAAATTCCATCACACCATGTCTGATATCCTGTGCTCTAACCTCCCTCCTAGATCTCTTCTCAGCCCTTCTTCTCTCTCTTGGTCTCTCTCTGCCTTGTTCTTTAGGAAGCCCACCGTGAAACCTTGAGAATCATTGTGGACATGAACATCTCCGAGACTTCTCTGGAGCCGGCCACGGAATACTTTGCCAGAGTGAGGGCAATGGTCACAGATAAATCCTACAGTGGGACATGGAGTGAGTGGAGTAATGAGTGCTCCTGGAGAACAGAGAAAGGTAGGTGGGGCTAAGTCTGGTCTCCATGCCCACTAGGGGCCAGGTGAGGCTCCAAGGGCTCCCATCACCAGGCTGTGATTGAGCGGTCCAAGATTCGAAAGGGCCAATCTGACCTGGGCTACTCATATACAAGGAAGACAAACACCCACCACTGCCCCCAGGGCTTGATCCTGTGGCTGTGCCTTGGGGGTATATGGTCATAATAACCGATGCTCTTCGTATTTTGATAGCAAATCATGTTCTACAGAGCCCTTCCCTTTGAGCTACCTTGTGCAGGGACTATTTCCATCATTTTACAGATGAAGAAACTGAGGTTCAGAAAGAAAAATTGACTTGCCCAGAGCCCCACATCTGGCAAGTAGATAGGCAACTCTTATCTCTTCTTGTTCCATTTTTAAAATAAGCAACTTTTAAGACAAAAACAAAACAAAACAAAAAAAAACTCTCTGAATTAAGGATGCAGTGTAGTACAATTAGAAAGATCCTGGTCAGTAGTCCTGGATTCAAGTTCCTAGCCCTGCTATTCCCCGTTAGAATGCAAGCTTTCTGAGGGCAGGAACCTTGTTTTGTCTTTCTTTGCTCGGCACATCACAAATATTTAATAAATGCATGATGACCAGCTAGTTGGTCACGCTGGGTGTCAATCTTTTTCCTGAGGCCTCAGTTTCTCCATCATTAAAATAAGGGGATTAGCCTCAATAGTTTGCCGAGTCTTTGACTTTCTTTGGTTCCGGGATCTCAGCTAAGTCCCTCCATGAATGTTGTTGAATTGACTTGCCCTGCCTGAGACTGACCTTCCTTCTTGTCCTTCTTTCCCCCCTCCCTAAAGTCTTCCCTCCAGAGATCCTGGGACTGGTACTGGTCATCTCTACAATCCTGGTACTCCTGGGGACCTGGTGCTGTTATACCTTTGGAGCCAGGTAAGGCAGTTTTCTCAGCAGTGGTGGTGGTGGGGACCAGTCAAGCATTCCCCATCCCTTTGGAGAGGTCACAGTGGGAGGCAGGGTGAGTGGAAATAATACTAACTTTACCTATTAGACCTCAGGCAAGTCTCAGTTTCTTCATTTGTATAATGAGGGGGGTGGATTAGATGGCATCTCAGGTGTCTTCTAGCTGCAGATCTAGGACCCTCTGGTACCTCAGTATCTAAACACTGATGTTTGTCTGCTGTAGTCAACAGTCAAGCTCAGCTCAGACCCTTCAGCCCCATTGAAGGCAATCTACCCTGTGTCGGTGAGAATGAGATCACTTAGGAACATGCTGACTTAGGTCTGTGGTCAGAGACTAGTAGCCATCACAGAATGTCAGATCTGGGAGGAGTAATAGAAATTAGCTAGTCCTCCCCAGTCTCCCCTCCCCACTCCAAAATTGGAATATGGAAGTCTAGAAAAGGGGATTGACTTGTCTGAGGTCATACAGACAGAAATGGGGAATCAACGGAATGAACCGTGGTTTCCTGGCTGAAATGAATCTGCCCAGAGCTTCTTTCATGCATCATGCTTTCTATCACTTTGTGAGCTATGTGAGAAATGCAATCAACATCATCCCCCCTCCCCAGTGAACTCATTGTGGGACCTGGACCAAGTCACTTCCCAACTCTGGGTCTCAGTTTCCATTTTCTAAGGTCCTTCTCAATTCAGACATTTAATGTTCTAAGGTCCCTCCCAACTCTGACCATCCATTTTCTAAGATCCTTCTCAATTCAGACATTTAATGTTCTAAGGTCCCTCCCAGCTCTAACCATCCATTTTCTAAGGTCCTTCTCAACTGAGACAGTTAATGTTCTGAGGTCCCTCCCAGGTCTGACAATCCATATTCTAAGGTTCCTTCTGCCTCTGATATTCAATGTTCTTCTATGTTCTAAAGACCCTCCTGGATCTGACACTCACTGCTCTGTGTTTTAAGGGTCTGGCTAGTCCTTATGTTCCCTATTCTGAGGCCCTTAGAAGCTCAGAGAGCTTCTATGAGTTGCTTTGACCCAACATATCTCATCTAGGATATTCTGCATACCTTTTGACCTCCATTGCCTTTGGGAAGTTTGGGAACCATTCTCTCTTTCTCAGGGAATGGAAATAAAACTCATTACTGCAGGGCTGGGTCCTGCTTTGTGGATTTCAGCATTTCCAAGACTAAGCTCTAACTATACCTCCTGAGTGGGGAGGGGGGTTAGGCCTGAAGAAGCAAACAGTCCCCTTTCCCACCAACTGGGAGCATCTGGGACAGATAAGGAGACAGCTTACCCTCAAATGTGTGCAATTTCTTTACAGACTGAGGACAAATTGGGAAAACAAGATTCCCAACCCGGGTAAGAGCCACCTATTCCAGGTAAGAGACCAAGCACTGCCCTGGGAGTGAAGAGAGGCACAAGGCCAGATAGCTCCCCTAGACCCACTTACCTTGCCTACTCCTTAGAAGACCTGACTAGGTTGAGGTCCAAGGTTCCATCCTTATTCTTGGTGTAGTCAACAGAGGCCTGGTCTTTGAATCAGGAAAGCCTGGGTTCAAATCTTCCCTTAGACACTTACCTGTTATGTACTCCCAGGTAATTTCTCTAAGTCTCAGTTTCCTCATCTGTAAAATGGAGATAACAATAGGACTTCCTCACAATATTGTTATAAGGTTTTTTTTTATGAGATAACAGATAGAGAGTGCTTTGTAAACCTTATTGTTGTTGTTCAGTCATTTCTGACTCTTCATGACCCCACTTGAGGTTTTCTTGTCAAAGATACTGGAGTGATTTGCCATTCCCTTCTCCAACTCATTTTACAGATGTGGAAGGTGAGGCAAACAGAGTTAAGTGACTTGCCCAGGGCCGCACAGCTAGGAAGTGTCTGAGGCTGGATTTGAACTCATGAAGATGAGTCTTCCTGACTCCAGGCCAGGTGCTCTATCCACTGAGTCACCTAGCTGCCCTTCTGTAAATCTTAAAATCTTCTAAAAATGCCATTATAATGAAGTGCTTACTTTGTGTATTGCTCTATATCAGGTAGGAGGGATAGATTAATATGAAATCTAGAGAAAATCAGGCCCTCTCTATCCATCATGGAGAGCAGCTTAGTGAGGAGATAAGATACAAACTCAGACAATTAATGAGAACAAAACAGCATTTTATGAAATGTATTACATGTAAAATGAAGGGGTTGGGCTAGCCAGCCTCTGGGGCGCCTTCCATCTCTAGTCCTTGGTCCCTATGACCTGGTCTGAATCTTAGTTCTACTTATGAACCCTATGACCTTATGGGTAAAGCACATGACCTTGTTGGACCTTGACTCTAACCTCAGAAGCCTTCAGGGGATCCTCTTATATTGTCTTGCCCAGAGAGGAAAGAGCTGCTGGCCCTGGGAGGATTTCAGAATGTTTTCTTTCCTTCCACAGGATAAGAACCAGAGGATTTGGAATCCAGGTAACTTTTTTACTGTCAGTCAAGAGAGCCCTTGGGAGAAGGAGGAAAGAGAATACTCTGTTTCCAGGATGGATTGGTGAGTTTGCTTCACACCTGAGTGACTTTTAGGGAATAAAAAGGGATGGATAGGGATAATATTTACTCTCCAGTGAGCGTGTAAAATCTGGAACATGGGGGATGGATGCAGGAGAGGTTAGGACCAAGGTGGGGTGAGGGTGGGGAAGGAGATAATCATGGCACATGCAAAGGATAGAAAAGAACAAGAATGATAGAAGATGACTCTGGGGTTCTTAGTGGACTACACACTTAGGTGACACAATCCCTGCCTGTTGTAAAATGTAAATCTAAGCAGAGCTATAAAATGGTGAAAAAACTCTGGATTTGCAGTCAGAGGACTGGAATCAAATCCCAGCTGTGCTACCTATTGCCTACATGGCTTTGAGCAAATTACTTCTCTGGGCCTGTTTCTTCCTATATAAAATGACATAATTAGACTCCATGATCTCTAAAATCATTTTGGCTCTTATGTCCCTACTGTGCCTAGTTTGGGCCACTATTCTTCAAAAGAAACATGGGAAAAGTGTGATTGGTTTACAGAACAAAGATAAAGAGGACACCCCCGATGGGGGCTCATCTGTTTCTCTGCGACACCTCTAGCCTTGTTAGTTTTTTTTAAACATCACTCACATCATGGTATGTAGAGTGGCTGAGTGTGAAGAGTATTGAACTTGACTTTAGAGGACCTGGGTTCGAATCTTGGCCCTACTACCTTCTCACAATCTGACCTTAGCCAAGTCACTGCCCTCTCTGTGCCCCAGTGTCCTCGAATTCAAAATGATGAGGTTGGATTAGATAACATCTAAGGACCCTTCCAACTCCAGATCTAAGCTCCTATGATCCTCTAATTCTCCAAAATGCTAGTGCTTTCCCTCTGAAATTATCTGCAATTTCTCCTGTCTATAGCTTGTGTACATAATCAATCAATTAATCAATAAACATTTATTAAGTGCCTACTATGGGCCAGGTACTGTGCTAGGCATTGAGGATACAAAAAGATATTCCCTGCCCTCAAGGAGCTCACATTCTAATGGAAGAGCTCACAATACAATGTTGGGGTGTGTCTCTTCCATTAGATTGTAAATTCCTTGAGAGCTGGGGATTGTTTTTGACTTTCTTTGTGTCCCCAGTGCTCAGCAAAGTACCCAGCACATAGTAGGTGCTTAATCAATGCTTGTTGACTTGACTATGATGCGGTCTGCTCATTCAGACTATGAGCAGGGAGCACCTAGTTAGGAAAGGTCAGGTAACAGAAAGTGCTTGATAAGGCTTCAAAGAGTTATGGAACCCAAAGTGTTGAGTCATAGAGTTGGAAAGGGTCTTCTAGTCCAATTATCCCACTGTACAGAGGGAGAAGCTGAGGATCCCAGAGCTAGAGAGACTTGCCCACAATGAGTTAGTGACTGAGCAAGAACCAAAATCTAGGTATCCAGACTCCCTGATTATGACTGTAGCTGGGTTGGTTTACCTTGGGTAGAAGGGGTGAGATCATTACCTCTTCAAAGGTTCCAATGAAGGATTCACTAACAAGCCATTTCCTTTGCCTGTAGAAGACATGAGTAGAACTCTCCATGCTAAAGGATGAGGAATTTTCTTGCCTTATTGACAACCTCATGCATTCTCACAAACATTTCTTAAATGCTGCTGTAGGCAAAGGGGAGGCAGGTTGGTACAGTAGAAGTTCTGGCCTTGGAGTCAGAGGACCTGAGTTGTATCCTGCCTCTTTCATAAGTCACATCTCATCTCTGAGATCCATACTTCTCCTTAGTAAGTTGAGGGGGTTGAAGTAGATGGCCTCTGAGGTCCCCTTTAGCTCTAGGGCAGTCACTTGATCTCTATAGACCTCAGTTTCCTCATCTATAAAATGAGAGGGGTATCTACTCTAGTCATGAAGCACAGCCTGTGCAAATGCATGGAGGCAAGAGATTAGAGAAAGGAGTGTGAGGCATGGCTAGTTCACATAGAGTGTTCCAAGGGCAATAAAATGAAATAAGGCTGTGAAGGGCAGTTGGAAGGAGCTTGGGCAGGAACTGCAACGCCAGCCTGAAGAATGTGGCACTTTTTATCAGAATGACACCAGGGAGCCATTGAATGTTTTTGAGTAGGAGAGGACATGGTCAGAAAAATAGATCTTCCTACTGTTACTTTGACAGCTGTTCGAAGGAGGGATTGGTGAGCAAGCGTAGCGATTGATGGTAAAAGCAGCTGCAGGGTTGAAAATAGAAACTAGCTCTTCCTGATTCCCCGAGTCACAAGACCAGAGAGGAGGGCTGGCTATGATCCCCACAGACCACCCCTCCCATCTCCACTGCCCCACAGCCCTCTCCAGCCACCTCCTCACGTCATTGTTGGCCTCCCACAACAAACAGTTTGTCTGCCTCTGCACCTGGTGCCCGACAGCTATCTCTGGCATGCCAATAGGAGCAAACTGCCAAGAGGCCCGTGTCAGCTTAGTGGAGGAGGAGCCTTCCCAGAATCAGAGCTGCCAGATCAGAGGAGAGGCTGCCTCAGGGGCACTGACTTCCCTATAACGGGGATCTTCAAGCAGAGGCTTGCTGGTCAGGGACTGGTTGGCTGAGTCAGAGGACCTGGCTTCACAGACTGCTTCTGTCACTTACTGGGTGATCTTGGCCTCTCTGGGTCTCAGCTTCCTCATCTATAAAGTGAAGGCAGTGGACTAGAGAGGCAGCTAGGTGGTGCAGAGGATAGAGTACAAGGAATCACAAAGTCCTGGGTTCAAATCTAGTCTCAGATACTTACTAGCTTTGTGACCACAGGTAAATCATTTAGTCTCTGCCTGTCTCAGTTTCCTCAACTGTAAAATGGGAATAATAATAGCACCTATTTTCCAGAGTTGTTCTGAGGATCAAATGAGATAAATTTGTGAAGTGCTCAACACACTGCTTGGCACATAGTTAATTTTTTTACTCACCTCCCTACTTTCTTTCTTTCTTTCTTTCTTTCTTTCTTTCTTTCTTTCTTTCTTTCTTTCTTACTTTCTTCCTTCCTTCCTTCCTTTCTTCTTTCTCTTTTTCTTCCTTCCTTTCTTTCTTTTTTCTTTCTTTCTTCCTTCTTTCCTTCCTTCCTTCCTTCCTTTCTTTCTTTTTTCTTTCTTTCTTCCTTCCTTCTTTCCTCCCTCCCTCCATTTCTTTCTTTCTTTCTTTTTTCTTTCTTTCTTCCTTCCTTCCTTCCATTCTTTCTTTGTTTCTTTCTTTCCTTTTTTCTTTCTTCCTTCCTTCTTTCCTTCCTTCCTTCCTTCCTTCCTCTGAAGTCCCTTCTGTCTCTAAATCTGTCATTCTATGATTCCATCCACTTCCAAAATGAATTGTTTCTCTATCAGGGACTGGTTACTTTAAGCCATTCATATGCTCACGAGGCTTCACTTGCCAGATGTCCAGGAGAAGCTAACAAGTAATCATTAGTAAGTGCGTAAATGACTCCTGTTCACTCACACTCAGAGGATCATAGATTTCAGAAGCATCCTGAGAGTCCTCATTTTACAAATGAGGAAACTGAGGCTCAGTGAGGCGAGTACTTTGGGCAAGGAATGAAAATGATCACTTGGGTAGGAAAGGACCTGTCAGGGAGAGAGTATGTGTCATGGGTAGAGAAGGTATTTCAAAGCAAAAGGCTTTTTTGGGGTGGCAAAGGGATTGACTTTGAAGATGCTAGGAGCTCAGGGTAGGGGTGGGGTGGGGAAGGGCTGTTGTCTAGGGAGGAAAATAAATAAAAGAATTCTATTTCTGATGCTTTTTAAAGTTTACAAAATGTCCTTGAAACAATCCTCTGAGGTTGGGAACAATTACTGTTGACCCCATTTTACAGATGAGGAAACTGAGACCCAGCACAGGTAGTGTCTGAGTCTGGACTTCAGCGCAGATCATCTAACTTTAAGTGTAGTATAATTTCCATCCTTGCTTCACTGAAAGGCAAACTCTGGCCTTTCAGGGGAAGGAGACAAGGCGAGCAGAAGAACTGGAAAGGTTCATAGAGATATGAGCCCAACCCTCTCATTTTACTGATAAGGAAATAGGGTGGGAGAAGTTAGGCCATCTGCCCAAGGCCCCACAATCAAAACCAAGAAGAGCCAGAGTCCACTGCCTCCCCATTGAATGCTCTTTCCCCTGCGCTGTGGTTGAACACTCAGGGTGTGAGACAGAACTGTCCAAGCTTGAACAGGAAGGTGCTGTCTCTGGTCTGCAGACCCACAAAGCTGGCAGAGTTCAGAGTAGGGTGGGCTTAAGTGGGGGCTGGAGTCATCGGGCAAGACTTGGTGAAGGAGTTGGAAAGAAGCTCAGAGTTGGCAGAGGAAAAGTGTGTGGGGAACATGAAGGGAGTGAGGGATGAGCATTGTGGTGGGGCAAGAGAAGCTGTTCGGGGAATAACCAACAATTCTTTCTCCCCCATGGCCTTTACCTTTCGAGGTTTTTCCTCTGGTCCTTCAAATCTTCAGTTCTTTTTCTGAATCCAGAGCTGAGCCCTTCAGAAATCGCCCCTTCAGGAATCACCTCTGGCACTATTTCCTCATTCACAAAATGGGCATAATGACCTCACTTCGTACCTTAGAGGGTTGTTTTGGGGAGCAGAACTTTGTAAACCTTAAAGCTCTTAGAGACATGTGGCTTCTTTTCATAGTCAGCATCCCATAGTGGTGATGCCAGAATCTCACCTCCGTATTCTTCCCTCAGGCTTGATTTTGAAAACAGAAGCTCTGTATCCCCTCTCACTGCTGTGGACCCCCAGGATGTGTGTTCTCTGTCCTCTGACCCTGACCCATACCCAGCATCCATCACTCTGCCTGATGAGGACCTGAGCCTGTCTTGCTCCCAGAAAATGCCTCAGCCCAACACTCCAGTGAAGGACCTAGACTCGGGCTTCGCTTTCAATGGCCCCTACCTCGGCCTGCCCCAAAGCCACTCCCTGCCTAATATCTCTGGCCAGGTGGGATCCTGCCAGGCTGAAGGGAACAAGAAGCAGGCCCGTGGGTCCCTGGAGTATTTTTGTCTGCCCCAGGGTGGGCAGGTTGGCCTTGTTCCTATGGCCAAGTTGGTTGAACTGGGCAGAGATAGAGTGGAAAAAGAAACTTCATCTGATCATCCTTCACCCAGAGAAGAAGCTGAACCCTGTACACTCAGGGAGCAAGCTGCCCCCCCATCTGGGGAACCAAGGGAGGAGAAAAACCTCAGTCAAGTAGCTGCCAGCTCCACAGGCCCCCTGAAATTGGCCGGGGTCTCAGGCTACATTGCCCCTGAGAACCTGGTGCTTGGCTCTGAGAAGGCTGAAAGTCTCCCGCCTCTCACCATGCCTCCCTTGCCTTGCCCAGCCCCTGAGTCCAGTCTTGGCCTCTCCCTGGGAGAGACCAAAGGGCCTCTTTCAGCTCCCAGCCCTGCAATGCTGACATTGGAGGGATATGTTGAGGTCCCTCCAAACATGGTCAGTGCTGAGGCCCCTCCAGAGAACCCCAGCCCCTTGCAAGTTGGGCCCTCAGCCCCAAATCCCATGGATGCCCAGCAGGATGAGACCATAACAGTGTTCCATCCTGAAGGACTCATTGTCCTGCAGCAGATAGGAGACTATTGCTTCTTCCCTTTCCAGGGCCAGCTGGTCTCTCCTGGTCATTGCCCTGAGAAAATGGCTAAGCCCCAAGATATTCAGGGCAAGGAGCCCCCAGGCCAGCCACTGCCTCAGGTGCCAGCCATCCAGCTCTTCAAGGCCATGAAGCATCAGGAATACCTTGTTCTGCCAACATGGGATGGCTGCAGGCCAGGGCAGGTGTGCTAACAAAGCCCCCTCAAACGGGGGTCCACCAGTCTCCAGAGGGCAGGTCCCTTCACACTGCGTCCCCACCTCACTAGGCTTTTTGCTTTCTATCCCCAACAGAATGGAAGCCCTTTGAAGGCAGGGATTTTCCTGTTTTTACCCAAGACTTGAGTCTGAGTGCAAACTCTGGCAGTTTGTGACCTCAGGGGGTTATTTCCCTCTCTGAGCCTCAGTTTCTTCTTGGTCTCAGAGGACAGACAATGAAACGTGCTTCCCTCCTCTTCAACTGCAGAATATGACATGGACTTACACATGAAGAATGGATTTTCTGGAAGAAGGATTGCCAAAGTCTCATTTTTTTTTTCTGTTCTGATGTATGAACCATCAGAGGACCTTCCCACCCACTGATAAAACTATGGATTCAGTTCTCAAAATTGAGGCTTTATGCTGAAATAAGGAAAAGAGATATTCTTTTCACAGGTGTTGAAGTGGGAAGAGCAATGTATTTGGAGTCAGAAGATCTGGGTTCAGATCCTGACTCTGACTCTGCCACTTAATACATGTATGATCTTGGACAAATAAAGTAATTTGGAGCTGCAATTTCTTCATCTATGAAATGTAGGTGCTGTACTACAATGACTTCTAATGTCCCTTCCAGCTCTAAATGAAGGATTCTCTCTCTCTCTCTCTCTCTCTCCCTCTCTCTCTCTCTCTCTCTCTCTCTCCCTCTCTCTCTCTTTGTCTCTCTCTCTCCCTCTCTCTCTCCTCCCTATCCTCCTCTTTATCTCTCTCTCTGTCACTATATATCTTATCTCTTTATCACTATCTCACTATCTACCTACTTTATCTATCTCTCTAGCTACCGCTCTGTCTCTATCTTGCTATCTCTCTATCTCTATTTATCTATCATCTGTCTTCCTATCTACCTATCTATCTATCTATCTATCTATCTATCTATCTATCTATCTATCCATCTGCTGTTAGCTGTATCACTGAGTTGCTCAATTGCAGCTAACTGTATTTTTTTGCTACAAGGATGTGTTCTATGGTATGTAGGTGGGAGAGGGGGAGGTATCAGGAAATAACTTTGGTGTTAAAAAAAAAACAAAAATCATGTGAAACTTTATAAAATTAGTGGGTGAAACTAGGTGACCTCTAAGGTCCCTTTCAATTCTAATGTTCTATGAAATTCCCTAAGTGCCTGGTGGTTCCCTAGAGGCCAGACTGGGGGACAGAGAAATGATGGGTTACAATTATCCTGGCTAGTGTCTCTTGAAAATGATCTGTTGGGGAAGTCCAGGGTCCCAGAGGATAAACCATCAGCTCCATTCAACAAGAACAGGTCACAAGTATAGTTTCCCTCCCCAAATGCTCCTCTTCTCTCATCACTCCACTGCTGAGGAGCACACACTGGCTCCCTTTGCCTACTGGATCCAATCCAAACTCCTGAGCGATGATCCCTAGATCTCCCACTGACAAGCTCTCCCTCCGTCCCACCCTATTATAGCTACCTCCATCACCCTGGTTGGTCTAGTTTGAAGTAAGTGACCTCTGAGAGAGGTCACATCCAATCTGGAGATTCTCAGATTTTTTTCAGGTTAGGCAAATCTGTTTACTTCGCCTCTCCCTCTTGGACCTGGAGAGAGGCTATTCACTGCACCCAGAGTATGCTCCCTGCCCTCCACTGCTCCAATCCAAATCTGCTCCCAACTTGCCTGTTCCACAAAGCCTTCCAACAATCTTTCCACTACTCTCTGCTGTCCCAAGATTTCTCATTGTATGTTCTCACATGTGTTTGTTTTTTTTTTTTAATTGGTTTGCGGTCTTAATACGTCAACGTATATTTTTCCGTCTTTTCATGTGTGTATGCTGTCTCTCCGCTTAGAATGTCAACTCCTTAATAATAATAACTAGTATTAATAGAGTGCTTAAACATTTCCAAAGCTCTTTACATGTTATTTCATTTCATCTGATTATTCCCTGGGGATTGGGATCACATTTTCTCCTTGTTGTATATGTCTTGGTTATCTGCTTTTGGTCCCATATGCTCAGGGCTTTGGAAAAGGTGATGGACTGATTGCTATGAGCAGATCTAAATGATGCCCATGCAGAAATGGAATGATCCTTTCCCAAGTCTCTGTCTCTTTCAGGGATTTGAAAGATTGTCAACTCTTAGCTGGAGTTTTGAGGCTAGAAAAGAAAGAGCCAGGGCTGGTTGTTTGCATTATCATTCCAAAAGGATGGAAGCTCTTTGAGGGCAGGAATCTTTACATCCTCAGCACCTTGCATAGGGCCCAGCACGCAGTTAATGCTTCATAAATGCTTGTTGCATGAATGAATGAGCAGCTGTCGCCACCATTAACTATCCCATTCAAATGCCAGCCTATGAACCTGGCATGTGGGGTGGTAAAGAGGCACAGCTTGAACTCATGGTTTGCTTAGCGCCTTATTGATGTTGTCTCACTGGATAATTATTTCAGTTGACATTCTCTCTGAGGGAAGGGGTCATATTTTCTTCTGATTGGGTATGTCACCAGCTTGACCAATGAGATCCCAACAATGGCCAAGATGGTGTCCAAAGAAGAGATATCTTTGGTCAAGGCCAGCTGACCCTAGAAGCTGCATTGACTTCCGGGGCTCAGAATGATCATAGGAGATTTCTGTGCTCTATAAAATCATCAATTCCAGACTTGTTATTTTCTTTTCTTTTAACTCACTGATGATAAAAATCTGTTAGAACCCCACCCTCTTACCTGGAGGTGAGGTGCCGGTACTGACACACCCGGAAGAGTCTACCAGGGGCAGGGGTGGGGCTGGAGAAATCTAGAGGTCAGGCCAAGGCTAATAGACTCTGGAGACAGGGGGAAGCTGCCATCTCAGCAGCTCTGGGATTAGGACTTGGAAAGGAAGGTTCTATAGCTTTTATTTCAACCCTTAGATAAGATCACAAACAGAACCACTCCTGGACAGAGTCTGACCTCTCCCTCCACTCCCAGGAGGAAGATGATGTTGCAAGGTCCTCTTGGCCCTTATTGGAACTTAGGTCAAAGAAGATTCTCAGTGCCTTTGCTCCTTTTCATGCGTCCCCCCTTTGCTTTTTCTCCTTCCTTTAAGGTATATTTGGTCACCAGGGGAATGAGTAAAATTTACAATATAATGGTACAATATAATCAGGGGTCATCAGCTTGAGAAATAGGACTTTAGAAGACAGAAGGTGAGAGCAAAGAATGTCAGAGCTGAATGAGATAGACCTTAAGACAAAGAAGGCTGCAGTTAAGAGGTCCTTAGAACAAAGAACATCAGAGCTGGATGAGGCCTTAGAACAGAGAATGTCAGAGCTGGGAAGGGCTTTAGAACAGGGCACATCAGAAGCTTTAAGAAAAAAGAATATCAAGGGCAGCTAGGTGGAGCAGTGGATTCAGAGCACTGGCCCTGGATTCAGGAAGACCTGAGTTCAAATCTGACGTCAGACACATAACACTTACTAGCTGTGTGACCCTGGGCAGGTCACTTAACTCCATTGCCTAACCCTCCCCCCCCAAAAAAAAAGAAAAAGAAAAGAGCATGTCAGAGGTGAGACAGAGCTCTAGAGATAATTTATGAACAACACCCTTATTGTACACATTAGGAAAGTGAGTTCTGGATCAAGAAAATATCTTCTCTGGTGTCAGAGTGAGCAAAACCTAGGCCAGCTCTTGGCCCTTCCCACGGTGACCCTGAGCCTCTTGTAGCTGGCTGGTCAGGGGACATATCGCCCTGCAGGGTAAAGGGTGCTGCAAGATCATTGAATTTAAAGCTAGAGGAGTGAGGAGATTTATCCCAGGGACGCTCTCCACACTATCCTCAAAAGAGTCATGGGGAAGCTAAGTGAGGCCGGCCAGCCCATCTGGCCCCTTTATGCCTCCTTTCCTCCTGGTCTCTAGAGATAGAAGCCACAAGGCACAGGTGGCTTGGGGTGGGGTTTCACTCAGAGATCAGCCCTGGAGAAACACTCCACCCCAATACCAGAGACACCCAAAGCCTACAGCTGTAGTTCTCCATTTGCAAAGTCAAGCAAGAAGGGCCATTTTCAGTTCTCATCTTGGGAGTTCCAGGGAAATTCCATTGTAAGACTCACACGGAGCCCATAGAGATGTGTGGGCAGGAATGGAGGGGTGTGTGTGTGTGTGTGTGTGTGTCTCTGTGTATGTGTGTGTGTGTGTGTGTGTGCATGGAACTCAGCCTGTGATCACCTTAGTCAGAGACCATCTCTAGATGGGGGTGAAAGAGCTACATCCTGTTTATCTTTGTAACCCCAACACCTGGCACATAGCACACTCATAGTAAACACTTTAGCATATGTTGACTGATTCTTTGTTTTTATATCAATAGCACCTAGCACAGTGTCCGACACATAGTAGGCATTTTACAAGTGATTGTTGATGGAACACTATTGCAATGAAGAGAATGGTTTCAAAGACACCTGGGAAGACTTTTAGGGTTGATAGAGATTAAAGCAAACAGGATTAGTAGACAATTTACACAATAACAACCACATCATAAAGGCAATCAGCTTCGAAAGACTCAGGAACTCTGATCACATAATGACCGGCCATGATTGCAAAGGGCCAAGGATGAAGGATGCTACCCATCTCCTGACTGAGAGACAATGGACGGGATGTGCAAAATGGGACATGGCTAATATGAGAATTTGTTTTGTCTGATTATCTACATTTATTATAAGGGGTTTTTCTTTTCCTTTTTCTTTTTCCATTGGGGAGGAGGGGAGGTGGTAAGGAGATAAATAAGTGCTTAATAATTTAAAAATACAAGAATAATAAAAAAAAACCTTTTTAAAAAGATTGCCACCCTCCCCCTAAATGATTGTTCATTCATATGATCAGAAAATATTACTATCTGAGCTAAAATTCAATGAGAATGGAGGACAGAAGCCATTTCTGTAGGCATGATACGCCTAGAGAGATAATTTACAGAATGGTTTGAAGGATATTGACAAACTGGAGCCTGTCCAGAGGATGACTGCCATGATGGAAAGGCTAGAAAGCATGTCATTCAAGGATCAATTGTAGCAAATGATGAGGACATTCAGAATGGAGAAGAATGAAAGGACATGCAACAGTCATAAGGGGGACAAGAGCCCACTTAGGGTGGTAGTAGGAGCACTGGGTGAGATTTGAACTCAAGTTTTCCTGACTCATGCCCAGCGTGGGGATAGAGATTAGAGAGAGCTTGGATGAGAAAGAAGCAGGTGTAGACTGGGCAATGAACTTTAAAGAGAAGATATAGAAAAGGAGGCTGAGATCAAAGGATAAGATTTGGACCTGATTCCCTACTCCCCTGATCAAAAATTTCCAGTGGCTCCCTTTAGTGGCAAGGATCAAAAACAAATCCCTCTGTCTGGCACTTAAAATCAGACTGTCTGATATGCCTTTAAATTGAGAATTTGGCTCTAATCTAGCTTTCCAAATCCTTTGCACATTTCTCGTCACGAACTCAATGATCCAGCTCGACTGGAATTGCTGTTCTTTAGTTCATCTACCTCCTCCATATCTTTGCACTAGCTGTTCTCAATGTCGGGCATGCCCTCCTCCCCTGTGCGTCTTAGAATCCCTCGCTTTCTCCCAAGCTCAGTTCAAGCTCTACCTTCTATTGGAGCCCTTTCTCGAGCTGCCCTTCCCCAGCTCCTAGTGCCAAACCCCACCCCATCTACCAATTAAATTGTACTTACTTTCTATATATTTTGTATTGGCCTATATGTAGACATGTTACATCTCCCATTAGAATAAAGGACTATATTTTAGCCTTTCTTTGTATCCCCAGCAGTTGACACAGTATATGGTGCACAGTAATCACTTAATAAATGCTCGTTGCCTTACTGGTATTACTGGTATATAGTCGGTCCTTAATAAATGCTTTTAAAGCTATTGTAACTAATGATTGTTCCCTTTTTTGGCTGAATGGTCTCCAAGCTTCACTTTTCACTTTGTTTTTATATCAATAGCACCTAGCACAGTGTCCGACACATAGTAGGCATTTTACAAGTGATTGTTGATGGAACACTATTGCAATGAAGAGAATGGTTTCAAAGACACCTGGGAAGACTTTTAGGGTTGATAGAGATTAAAGCAAACAGAATTAGTAGACAATTTACACAATAACAACCACATCATAAATTGGTAATTGGTAAACAATGGTTTTCTTAGTTTGCAGCTCTTATTCACCACCTTCCAGGGACAAAATATTCTGCTTCTGACACTTACTGCCTGGGTGACCTTGGGCAAATCATTTCCTCTCTAGAGGTCATAGTTTCCTCAACCATAATTTGAAGTAGCATACGGTCTGGTGTTGGTCTCACAGGACCTGAGTGAGTCTCACCAGCTGGCCTCTGAAGTTAATTCTAGGTCCAGGGCTATGATTCTGATGGTCTGGGTTTAAATCCTGGTTCTGACACTTACTACCTGTATGACCTTGGGCAAGTCATTTATCTGTGGTTAAGGAGATTAGATTATATGGCCTCTGAGGTCTCTTTCAGCTCTAGAGTTAGGGTTCTCTAGTTTGGAGTTGATTTTTTTTGGGGAAGATAGCAGAAATTAATGATAATAAAGAAGAGAGACAGAGAGACAGAGAGAGGAAAAGAAAGAAAAGAGGGAAAGAGGAAAGAAGGAGGAGGAGAGAGACGGGGGGGGGAGAGTAAGAAGCACCTAGCTATGCAATCTTTGGCAAATCAATCATACTCTCTTCCTCAGTCTCCCCATCTATAAAATGGGCATAATGATGCTTTCATGCTCTACTTCACAGGGTAATGGGGGAAAGTACCTTGAAAACTTCAAAGATTTTAGAAACTTGAGTTGGTAACCATGAAGAACTAGATGAGTGTGAGTTGAGAGTTGTATCACCAGCACCCCTCAGTGGTCCCTATGTCTTAGAAGAGCCTGGGCTCTTCTTCAACTGAGTTGGACGGACTTTGAGTAGGCATATATTAGGTATCTAGTAAACGTGTCTACAGTTGGATATAGGCCCAGTGACAGACTGCGTGCCTGTCATTCAAGGACCGGCTTGCCTAAGCGGGGGAGATTCATTATGCACAAGAGGAAATAAATCTTTTATTAAGCCCCAGAAACCACCTAACAAGGTATGATGAGCTTGGATCTGCCCTAGTGGTGGAACCCAGAGCTCACACTATCAAAATCATAGTTCTTTGGAGTATTACATAACAAAACCCGATGCGCATTAGTCTTCTTTAAGAAGGCTACTGTCCAGTCAACTGGCCTTCTTATGCATCCATGGAACTCCATCTCCTGCTGCATGCTTTGCACAGCCTCCTTATGGCTGGAATGCACTCCCCCTTCATCTCTGCCTAGCAGAATCTTTGCTTTTCTTCATGCCTCAGCATGACCACCATCTTCTCCCACAGGAGCTCTTTCCTGTTTCCCTTTGCTACTCCCTTTCTCCCCAAAATCACCTTGTATCTACTTTGTTATAATATTCCATACGTAATTACAAACACATGTATGTATAGATGTATGTATATGCATGTATTGTGGCACATTACTCCCCCCCAATAGAATGTAAGCTAGTTGAGGGCAGGTGTTTTTTTTTTTTTTTTTTGCCATTGTATCCCCAGCACCTAAGCACAGTGCCCTGTATATAATCGGTGCTTAATAAATGTGTGTTGCTGGTTTAATTGATACAGTACAATTTCAACACAAACAACCATATTTCCTCTGGACAGTTTCCAAGGGGTGACCATCCTGGAAATGTATAATCCACTGGGAAGAGCCCTGATTAAGGAGACAGTGCCTCCCTTCAGATCTCAACTGGACACTCCAGCTTGATATAAGCTATAACTTTATTTAAAGAGATAAAAAACCTCTTTTAGCTGGAGGGCTGCACAAAAGCAGGGGGTGAGCTGACCCCTGGTCTATAGGGCCTATGGACAGGACCTCCCAGGCCTGGACCCTCAGGCTCTTTGGAGTAGGAACAGAGATAGCAAGGATAGAAGTGGGGCGGGGCACAAGAATAAAGCCAGTCTTATATCTCCCACACCCATCAGCTTACAAATACGCTCTTAGTTCTTTCAAGGTTCATCAGTTCCTAAGATTATAGAAGGAGAGATGAGAGGGACTGCAGGGATCGTGGGGGCCAAAGGCTGGCACCCAGACAAGGGAATAACCTACCGTCACATGTATAAGTAACAGGGCTGGGGTTTTAACCAAGTGATTTTGGCTCTAATCCCAGGGTTCTTCTCACTTCATTGTTACCCACAGGCTTGATTAAAAAAAAACAACAGATCTG
Source organism: Vombatus ursinus (assembly GCF_900497805.2). Lineage (NCBI taxonomy): Eukaryota > Metazoa > Chordata > Mammalia > Diprotodontia > Vombatidae > Vombatus > Vombatus ursinus. The sequence goes on along the minus strand of NW_020943070.1, from coordinate 4,981,447 downwards.
TCTTGCCACAAGCCACAGGATTCCCAGCTCTGCTCTTATCTGTTCCCAAGTAAAAGATTGTCAGATTTGGAGCTGGAAAGAACCTGAGTTGCCATCTAGTTGACCTATATCATTTTACAAATGAGGAAACTGAGGCTAAAAGGGAAGAGAATGACCTGACCTTCTAAATCCTCTGATTCCAAATGCAGGCAGCATTCCACTGCACCTGAGAAAACCTGTTTGCAGTGGATATGGTCTGAAGAGTGATAGCAACAGAGTTAGAAAGCCTTGAGTTTTAATCCCACCTCTGACCCAACCATAGACAAGCCCCGAGCCTCAGCTTCCTCATCTGTAAAATGGGCACCATTCTATGTGTAGTCTCTGCCTTCCATGGTTGCTGGTGAAGCCTTTGTAAATTTTCAAGATAGAACATTGAGGACCCAAATCACTTTGATTCAATTCAAGAAGCATTTATTGCTTAAGCCTAAACCCAGGAAGACTAGGTGTCAGAATATTGGAAAGGGAGTCAGGAAGGCCCTGAATTCAAAACCTACTTTAGGGGCAGCTAGGTGGCACAGTGGATAGAGCACTGGCCCTCAAGTCAAGAGGACCTGAGTTCAAATCCAGCCTCAGACACAAAACACTCACTAGCTGTGTGACCCTGGGCAAGTCACTTAACCCCATTGCCTAGCCAAAAAACAAAAAAAAACAACCCACTTCAGACCTACTTACTAGCTATCTGATCTTGAGACAAGAGACATTTTACCTCTCTCTGCCTCAGTCTCCTTATTTGTAAAATGGGGATAATAATAACACCAAAGTTATAGGACTCTTGAGAAAATCCAGTGGGATAAAATATATAGCGTTTTGCAAGTCTTAAAGTTTGTATAAATGTCAACTATTAATATTAGTGTACTAGGCCCTGGGAATTTTTTTTTTTAAAGTCCAGCCTTATGATCCCATCCTGGTGAGAAAATTCCCCCTACTATTCTCAGCAGGTTGCTGAGTGCTTTGCAATTTGTTTTCTTAAGGAATTGGCTGGAGAACTGAGAGGTTTAGGGGGTTTTGCAGAATGAGGCTTCCTGATTTTTAAGGCCAATTTTCCAACCACTCCCCCCCTCCCTGCATTGAGGATTTAGAGACAAAAAAGGAAAAGACAAAACAGAATGATCCCCACTTTCAAGGAGTCTGAAGGGGAAGAACAATGTGCCCACAGATAAGTATAAGACAATTGGGGGAAAGAAAGAATGCAACCCCCCAAGTGCTTCATACAGCACTTGGTATCCAAGCACCAAGACCTTTCCCATGCAACATTCTACAGAAAGACTCATAGAGGTTTATCATAAAAGGAAGACCCTCCATTCAGCCCTTTCATTTGGTGGATGAGGAAACAGGGGGCAGAAAGGGGAAGGCACTAGCTTAAGGTTGTATTGGGAGAGGAGTCAAGGCTGGGGTAGGGGTGGAGCAGGAGAAGGCGAGGCTCTGAGATCATCAGTTAGGTAATATGGATTAGCAGATTTGGAAGGGAACCTGCTTTGAGTAAAGTCTTTAACAAATACTTCTATTTCTTTCTTTTATAGAACTCTATTCCCATGACTGTTGTTGGGGCTAGAATTCCAAAGCCCATACTTATTTGGAAGGGATGGCAATATTGTGTATTATCATTGATGGAATCAAGTGTCTGGCGGGGTCCTCTAAATTAACTGGAGTAGGGCCATTCAGGTTTTACAACCTATTAGGTTTCTGAAGACTTGAGAATGGTTATTACCGGGTTGGGAGATGAGAGGTGGGTCAGGAAGAATAGCCCTGAGTAATATTAACAATCTCCATTTCCATGACACAATTTTTTTCCTCAGACCAGTTAGGTAAATTATAATGCAGGGATTACTAATCTCCATTTTTCAGGTGGAGAAACTAAAGTTTAGAGAAGGAAAAGTGATTTGTCTATGCTCGCACAGCTCGTGAGGATAGAACCGGCATCTCCAAATTCTGCATCCTATGTTCATTCCACTATACCTCCAGTCTCTCTGGCACTGGGTTTTATAGAAGAGAAGAGAAAGGAGTGGAAGACACCTGAGAGTAAGATGGATGTTGGAATATCTTGCTCTCCTCCTCTGTATTTGGCATCAAAGAACTTGTGTTTGCATACTGGCTTGCTGCTTAATAGATATGTGCCATTGGAGAAGTCACATCTCCTCACTGGGTCTCAGTTTCTTCATCCCTAAAATATGGGGATTGGATTAGACAATTTCTAAGGTCCCTTCAACCTTAGATCCTATCCCACCCTAACAAGTGCTTGTTGGCATCTTGAAGGTCAATGGCAGGGTTGACCCTGTTTCCTAAATTGGGTAGTTGATACAGTTTGATCAACATAGCAAAAACTACTTCTGCTCTGAAGTTCCTTTTACTTTTTTTTGGGGGGGGGGATGTCAGAGTAAGGGACCTTATATCTTCCTACCGTAACATGACTAACTGTATCTTAGAAAATGACCTTAATTTCATATCAATCAATGATGATTTCCTTTATCTTATTTCCCTTAAGCCC
>NW_020943070.1:4966368-4973923 GCF_900497805.2 Vombatus ursinus | reverse complement strand
AGAAGAAGAAGAAGAAGAAGAAGAAGAAGGAGAAGAAGAAGAAGAAGAAGAAGAAGGAGAAGGAGGAGAAGGAGAAGGAGAAGGAGAAGGAGGAGGAGAAGTTTAAGGTTTATAAAGCTCTTTACATGTATTATCTCATTTGATCCTTACAGTCAACCATTTTACAGATGAGGAAACTGAGGATGAGAGAGATTGACCTGTCTGGGGTCACATAGCTACTAAGTGTCTGAGACCCACTTTTGCCCTTGCTTCTAGGCTGGTAAAACAGAGTTTTCTATTTTTGGTTAAAGACATCAGGGATGAAATGCAAATTAGTCCAACTGCCAGGATAATCCTAATAGAAACTTGTGTATGAAAGTCTCTCTTGAAAGCCTGGAGGGGTGGATGCTTTCTTAAAGAAATGTCCCTGTGGCTAATCTTGTTCTGCATTTCCTTGTTCCTTCAATCCACTTTTACTGGCAGGAATAATAAAAATAATAATTTATACTGTGCTTCAAAGTCTACAAAGTGCTGTCCAAATATTATCTCATTCGATCCTCACTACCACCCTGTGAGGTAGGTTCTATTACTATCCTCATTTTACAGAAGAGAGGACTGAGGCTTGCCCAGGGTCACACAGCTAGTAAACATCTGGATTTGAACTGACGTCTTCCTGGCTCTATCCACTGTGCAACCACAGGCAAATGAACTTTCTCTTTAAAACTAAGGTGCTGCTTCTTCCTTAAAGGGTGCAGTGGATAGAGCACAAGGCCAGGACTCAGGAAAGCCTGAGTCCAACTCTGGGCTCAGACATTTACCAGCTATGTGACCATGGACAAATCACAACTTCTCAGCCTCAGTTTCCTCATCTGTAAAAGAGAGATAACAATAGCCCCTATCTCCCACAGGATGTTATGAGGATCAAATGAGGTATGTGTAAAGCTCTTAGAAATGCCGGCTCTTATTACTATGAAGCCTACAAAGATTCCTTAGCCTTTAGCATGCTCTTTCTCACCTAGTCTCATAGCATTTCATCTTCTTTTTTCTTCCCCCCAGAATCACCTTCTAATTTATATAGTATGTACTTTTACGCATTTTATCTGCCTTTCCTGATCTGTAAGCACAATCTTAAGAGCTGGACAGGCCCTTAGAATCTGTGTGTTCCAATTTACCCAGAATACCCTGTATAAGAAGGCAAAAGGACCTCTGGCCTTATTGGAAGGCCCCTGGTCAGATGAAACCCCTTTGTCTCCTAAAGCATCAGATTGCACTTTAGGACAGTCTCAACTGTTTAAGAATTCTTTACTTACACAGGGCCAGCATATGCCTCTCACTCTTAAGTCTGTCCCCTGGGGCCAACCAAGATGAATCTAATCACTCTTCCCAGTGGAAGCACTCCAAATATTTGATAACAGCTGTTATGTCCCCCTAGAGCCTTTTCTTCTTGACTCTAAATCTCTCTAGTTCCTTCAGAAAGTCCTCATGTGGCAGAGGCCCTAGTCCCCTCACTGTCCTAGTCTCTCTTCTCTAGACACTCTCTGGCTTACCGATAGCTTTCCTAAAATGTGATGCCAAGAACTGAACGTGGTATTTCAAATGTGGTCTGACCAGGCAGAGTGGTAGGGGACTCTCATTTCCCTTATCCTGAGTGTTCTGTCTCTCAAGTGGGCCTATGGAAGCGGTAGTTTTGTTTTGTTTTTGTTTCTATGTCAATAGGAGTCAAAATATTGAATCAACAATATGACTCAATTGTGGTTTACTAAAAATCCCAGATATTTGACATAGGTGCCATCTTGTATTTGTGAAGTTGACTTTTTGGACCCAAGGAGGAGACTTGACATTTATCTCTATTTGATTTGAGGATAGCTCCATGGAGGGGAATATCTCTACCTTTCTGCAACTTCTGCCCATTATAGTGTGTGATTAAAGAGAAAGAGAGAGCAAGTGCTAGAGAAGCCCAGTGACAGCAGCAAGAGAAGGTCATTAGGGGGTCTGGTGTGGCCACCTTTTGAACTCAAGGAGCTAAGTGGGTTTAAAGGCTGGGAATGTCCAAGAAGCTTGAGGCCGCTTGGGAAGTGGTTCAGGGTACAGGGAGGATTTAGAGGGTAAGGAAAAGCAAAAGTATTGGGGCCAAGAAGGAACTAGAACCTTCTAGAAGGTTCTTGACTAGCTAGGCCCAATGTCAGATCGTAGAATTGCAAACAAAGAACTTGAAGGGACTTTTAACAGTCAACCTCTTATTTTTCTTACGAATGAAAAAAAAAATGAAGCCCAAAGAGATTAACACACTTACCCAAGATTACACAGAAAAGACTGGAGAGGCCATCTGGTCCAATCCTTCATTTTACAGATGAGGAAACTGAGGCCCACAGAAGTTGACTTGCCCAAGGATACACAGGTATTAAGTAGCAGAGCTGGGATTTTGGCCGGTGCCCTCTGATTCCATATCCAGAGCTCTTCTCCATGGATCTCCCCATCTCTGATCTCCCTCAACACTGGTCACTTATTACACTCAATCCAGCCCTTGATTCTATCTTGACCTTATCCAATTGTTTCATGAGCATATCTTTTCTTTCCATTAAGTTAACTCATTAAAATTTCTTAAGTTCCTATTATGTGCCAGTACTAAGATAAGCTCTTTGAGGGCAGGGATGCAGCTCAGACTTCTGTCTCTCCTATGGAATCCAGATGAGGGCTGGATACATGCAAGTGGTCTGTAAAAATATACTCTGGAGTAGTTACTTTGTGCACCTTTTAAACACTTGGCATTCTAACCTGGAGACCCAGTTCCACCTATAACCCAAAAACTGCTCCAGGAGGCAAGGGTCCCCTTAGTTCTTAGTGGGGGGGATCCTTTTGATTTCCCCAAATTCTAATGGGAGGAGGCTGGGGATGGGGAGTGTAAGGTACTGGAACTGGGACTGTCCACTTGGGGGTCCATGCCTTTGGTGAATCTGTTCTTCAAAACCCAGCATCCCAGTCTCTCCTCTACAAGCCCTGGTACTCTGCATCCTCATACATGATGGGCTCAGAAGAGGTGAGACCAAAGGTTTTAGGCTCCCAGCCTCCCCTCCCTCTAAGCTCTGAGCCCCCTAACCCTTTATATGGAGATGAATGGGGAAATGAGGTGAGGATGGGGGAAGGTCTTGGATCTCAGGCTTCCATTCATGGACTGAAGGATGGAGGAAGAGAAGGAATGAGAGAGGGTGGGCGAGCAAAAGCAAATGAGAGTCAGGATTATTCTTAGCTTTTTTATTAACTCCTTCTAGGAGGGAGAGCATGCCCTTTTCTTAAAACTTCCTGCTTCAAGTTTTTGCTCCTTTCTCCAATTTTCTGGTCCAAAGCCTTCTGCAGATTCAGGTCTAAGGCATTCTTCTGATGCCACCGCCCTGAGGAAGAATGAAAATGAGAAGACCTTATTTACAGCTGCTGGAAACAGTGTGGCATCCTGAGCTAGACGGGCCATATCCCCAACCTGTCCACCGGACCCATGGGGCTAGGTTGCTCTCTTGGGGCGCTTCAGGATTCTGGGTCATGGATTTCCTCCTGGGTCTTAGTTCCAAAGATCTTCTGCCCAAGAGGGTGAGGAAAATCAGAGAATTTAGAGCTAGATATGGGTATTACTATTTGTAAGATTATAGGTATGCTGGTTATCAAGTCAAGCCCTGCCCCTTCATCTTACAGATGAGGAGACTGAGGCTGAGAGGTCAAAAGCCTTACCCAAGGTCACACAGGTGACAAGGATCTGGAAGGAACCTCTGGTTCAACCCTTTTATTTTGCAGACTAGGAAACTGAGACCCAGGCAGCTAACATGATTGAGGTCATGCAGATAACATATAGCAGACCAGGGGCTCAAAACCAAGTCATTGGACTCGAAATCCAGTGGTCTTTCTATTAGACCAAACTGTTTTTAATTCATTTGTTACAATCACTCTTAGGAACAACGTCAGTGGGTCCTGCATTCCCTGCATACTAGCTAGCTAATCTACCCCTCTTTGTCTTTTTCTTTTTAATTTTAGAAGAGGACAGAACAATTTCTTCCCTTTGTCTCCTTTCACCTCCAACCCCAGCCTCAATATTTTTCCCCATTGTCAAACTTACCAAGGTCATCTGTCTTCCTCCCATACCAATGCTGGGGGTCCCTCACAGCTCTCTCAATCACATCCGCAGTGTAGGAGTCCTTCATTAAGCTCTTTATCTCCATGGGGGGCCCTGTCAAAACCCCTGGGAAGGTTGGGAGTCACCAAAATGAAAGTATAGTCAATGGGGAGAAGAGGAAGGAGGGAAGGGAAGATGGGACATCAGCGGATGTCAGAGCCTTTAGAGAGGGACCCAGCACCAAGGGTCTTGAATCCACCCTAAATTCAGAGAGGCTGTCTTAGGAAAAAACGGGACTTGCCTATATGAGATCATGGTCCCAGTACCAGCTCTGCCCCTAAGAGCTTAGCTGAGAGACCTTGGAATATCCCATCTCTAGGCAACCACATAAGCCAACACTATGCCCAATGTAAGCTACCCCTTCATCACCCCAGTTTTTGGGCACTTCCACCTGTCAAGAATGTCTTCTTTTCTTTCAAAGTCACATTCAGGTGCCACTTTCTCTAGGAAGCCTTCCTTGATCCTGCCCCACCTCAGCTGAAAACAGGTAACTCCTTCCTGAAATTCCCCCAAATCTCTTCATCTAGATCTCTCCTTTACTGCCCAATTCCCTCCTTCAACACCTTGTGTCAAAGTGATTTCATAGGCTCCTAGCATTTAAGAGATCAAAGCGGACTTCAGTACCAAGTCTGACCTGCTCATTTTATAGGGAGGGAAACTGAGGCCCATAAAGGGGAGGGAGTTATGTATATCTCGTAGTAAAAAGTATGATCCTTGGAAATGTAGCCTTTCCACCAAGCACAACACCTTGTAAATAGTCAGCTCTTAATTTTTGTTGAAATACAGTTAAAATGAATCTTCTAGGATGACCATGTCTTTATTAAGTGGATGGGAGCCAGAAAACTGAGTTTCTATCCCTGGTTTTTCCACTTACTAGCTGTATGTATTTCAGAAAGTTTGCTTTTTTGAGCCTCAGTTTCCATCTCTGGATGGAGTGAAAAGCCAGGGACCACACGTCCCACACTGCCTGGAGTTGGCATTACTCACTGGAGAAGAGAATTCTTGGTGGACCTGTCTCCCAGAAGGCTGTGTCAGATCAGGTCCACAGTGCAGTGAGGGCATACTTTGGGTAGGCATTCTTCCTGAGAATTCAGTTTTCAAAGAACATGGGAGAACTGCAGGAGTGGTAAGAAAGGCCCTTGGGATGGCAGGTGGGCCCAGGTATAGCCTGGAGACTGAGGAGGGCAGGAATGAAATAGCAACCACATGCTGACCAAGCTGAGTGTGTAGATGCATGAGCCGGGCTGATGAGGCGCAGAAAGAGAGATACCAGCAATGGCTTGAGGGGCGGGTTCCCAAGAAGACAATGTTCATTCCTGGAAGCGTCTAAGCTGAGATTGCCTGCTAATGCAACTAAGATCCCACTGTGAATTTAAGTGAACTCTCCCTTTCTCCTGCTGTGTTGGGGATGAGGGATACAAGGCATCCAGGAATGAATACTAAGAACGCTTGATCCGTAATTTACTTCATGGTTTTTACTAGGCTATCTATTTAATCTGTCTATCTAACTATCTATTCATCTGTCCACCCACCTATCTATCTGTCTGTCTATCTATCTACCTCTCCATCTGTCTTTCTATCCATCCATCCATCTATCTATCCATCCATCCATTTACAAATATTTACAACATAATTATATATTATATATTTAGAATATATTTGTATATTTACATATTTCTATATAAATATATGTATGTGCTTACATATAAATATATTTCTGTGACATTTATATATGCATATACGCTTCTCCCCCTCAAATTCTTGTGTCTTCTGACATGATCTGACAGAGATTCTTAGGATAGAGGCTTGGAACAGTGGATTTGATATATGAGAGACTTTGTGTGGCTGAAAAAGTCTTTGTGTGGCTGAAAATTTTGTGGGACAAGTCCAGGATTGGTTTTTATTTTCTGTGGATTTTTTTTAAAAATTCAGGCCATTTAAATTACTGAGTAAACCTAAAGCCACTTGTCTAGGGAAGGAATTCACTAAAAACGGTTTTTCTTCCTTTTCTAGTCTGTAGAGCAACAAAGTTTCCCAGTGAAATTCTCACAGGCCAGAGAGGTAATTTACAATTCCCATATTTCTATGGTGTGTCAAAGTGTCATTGAAGCATTGCTGTTTATGTTGGAAGCGACATTCTGAAACTTTCGTTATACCACGCACTTCATTGTACTGACTTTTAGAATACCCCGTATGTTGCATATTTGAGTACTGGTCGAAGTGTTTTCCATGGCTACTTAATCATGGGGGGAATGATGCACAGGAGTTGGGGGGGTAATCAAGGGCTGGTTTTAGAGGGGCTATTAATTGGGACAAACTAAAGATCCATGATTTCCAATCCTCATTTTCCCCTAATGCAGATCACACCCCACTGATCATTTCCTCAGTCTTAGAGAGACGTTAACCCTGAGCCTCAGAGCTTTGCCCATCGTCATGTAGCTCGTGTCTGAGATTTTCTTAACTCCAAGTCTAATACTGCATTTGCTATGCCATGATGTGTTGATCATGAGGATGCAGAAAGGAATTTACAGGATACGTGGCCTCTTTGAGTGGACGCCTGCTATTGACCAAAGTGTACAGAAAAGTGGAAGCTAAGTCAGACAATGGGATGTATCAACACACACATATGGGACCTATAGCATTGGACACCTTTCCCCAAATCATTGTTATTGTTCAGTTGTTTCAATCGTGTCTGACTCTTTGTGACTCCATTTGGAGTTTTCTTGGCAAAGATATTGGAGCGATTTGCCATTTCTTTCTTTTTTTTTTTTTTGGGGTGAGGTAATTGGAGTTAAGTGACTTGCCCAGGGTCACACAGTTAGCAAGTGTCAAGTGTCTGAGGCCATATTTGAACTCAGGTCCTCCTGACTCCAGGGCCCATGCTCTATCCACTGTGCCACCTAGCTGCCCGTCGGGATGTGATTAGGGAAAGGTAAAACAAGTCTAGCTGTTTAGCCTTGGTATTGGGGGGCTATCATGGGCTGAACTGATAGCAGGCGAGCTTTGGTCATTTCTATTTCTTTCACTAGCTGAGCTGACCTTCTCCTCCTCTTGCAGCTGCTCTCCAGTCACTGCCTGGCCTGGTTCGCTCAGCAGTTAGGGCCAAGAGGAGCCATGAGAACCCCAGAAGCTTGACTTCAGTTGAGAGGAGAGATGTAAGGCAGAAGGGACACCACCTTGTGTGGGGAAAACTGAGGCCCCAGGATAGCAGTGTTTCTGGGAAGGCTACCTTATGGAAGATGAGGGAGAGAGAAGCTCACACCAATCCTGGTAGCCTCCTGTCTTAATATGCTTGCTAACTAGGTGTTATGTTGGTTTTCTTCTTCTTCTTCTTCTTCTTCTTCTTCTTTCTTCTTCTTCTTCTTCTTTCTTCTTCTTCTTCTTCTTCTTCTTCTTCTTCTTCTTCTTCTTCTTCTT